>NW_020864331.1:137118-219253 GCF_003713205.1 Coffea eugenioides | reverse complement strand
AGAGATAATTAGAGGTTGCTTAGATGGTTAATGATGGAGAGACAAAAGGATAAGTGTTAAACTTACAAGGTGCCACGTGTCGCTTTTTCATTCGAACTTGGACTTTGACTATTATTTCTTACCTTTACTAATACTTAATTTTGACCCAAAAATCACCCAATTTTGCAAGCCTTTGGCCGACTCTCTCTCTTTCAAGAAGACAAGAAAAGAAAACTCTCAACCTTTTCCTTCTAATCTTACCTAAATCTTGCAATCCAACCGATTAATCTTGAGATTATTCCATAAAAACCTCTAGCTAGGTAGGATTGAGGAAGTTGGTGGAGTTGTTTTGGAAACAAGAGACCTAAGCTACTACCTTTTGTGAGTTATCAAGGTACGGTGTGTAAATATCCATTGTTTGTTTTCAATAATGGTGAATTCATGACTTGTGATGGCTAAAGAGATGTTTTAGTGGAAGATTTTATGATTTTTGGTAGAGATTGATGAATTTTTAGTTTATGCTTGATTTTTCTGATTTCATATGTTTGGTGTTGGTTAGTCATGGATTGTTGGTTAGTTATAGTGTAAAATGAAGTTGAGATATGTTGGATGTGATAGATTGTACAAAAATTCTGGTTTGGGGCAGAGATTCCAGATTAGGGTTTCACTAACCCCTGTTCTGCCCGTTTCTGTTAGACCAGGTTAGAGGCCGAATTGGCCTTGGCACAAAACATTAAAGTTGTAGAGAATGATGTTTTATAGTTGCCTGTAAATTTTCAGCCCAATCCAAGCTCGGTAGCCTGAGATAAGACGGAAATACCCAGACTGGTCTAGGTAGGTGTTCAGCGAACAGGGTTGTCATTTCACCTAATCTGACCGTGACGTTTCACCATGATCCTTACCGAATTAGATTTTGGCCAAAACATGAAAGTTGTATCCAATAGTATAAAATAGTTGTCTTCAAAATTTCAGCTTGATCAGACCACTGTAGCATGTGAAACGACCGAAATACCCTTGACTGTCCATGAAACCTGTTTCGCGCCCAGAATGCTGTTTTCGTGTAGTTTTCCATTTTTGATCATGAAAATGCATGATTTGGCCTTGGAGGTCTTTATAATAAATGTAGGGTTGTGTTTTAGCTTCGAAACACCATAAGATACACTTCAATCGGACTTCAGTAGCCTGAGTTGTTGCTGTTTCACAATTGTGCGGTTAGCCAACCTGTTTGTGAGATTCTGGTTTCGTATATTTCAATTTTGACCTAGTTTCAGTACAAACTGGACTGAGTATCCTTCTTCAACATTGTAGCCCTTTCTGTTAGCTTCGAAACGGTGTATCTTTCACCTCCATCCGATAATCGTAGTGCCGGTTGTGGGCAATACGCTAATTGACGTCAAAACTATTTTTAGGTTTTAAGGTTTAACCTTCATTTTTGGACTTTCCCTAGTTTATTTTAGTACTTATACGTGCTAGTGAAGGCTTGTTTTGGTAGTAGGTGGATTTGGTTTGTGACTTGTAATCGAGTCTTATTATGCTTACTTGAATGTATATTGATTTTGAACCACATAAACGATTCCGAAAAATAATATTTCTGAGCCTATCTAGTTGGATTCCGACTTGACTTTGATTCAGGTGTTTTCCATTGGAACTGTTATAACCCTTTGAGTTTGGTTTATGACACCCTAGTTGTTTCCGTCCACAGGTCCAAATGGCATTATTTTCACTTTAAAGTCACCTTTATCCGTTTTACTCGTAATTAGTCGAGTTCCTTGATTCCACTTACTTGTTTTGCTAGATGAATTGTAATATTCTATCTCGTCGAATCATAGGTTTTCTGGGTGACCGAGGTAAGATCCGATAGGACATTTTGGACGTTATTTTGCATAATTCGGTGAGTGTTCCTTGTTGCTATATTTTCTTGACTTCATGACTCGTATTGTTGTTTGATAACGTGTTAAGTGCTTTCAATGATTTCCAAAACGAGTTTTCTGGGCGGGTGTGTACTTTATTGCACCCGACCTAAATAAATGTGAAATTTCCCAAGATTGAATGATTGGAACGTTACTTGTGCATGAATGTAAGCCTTTTGGCTGAATTGGGCCCTGCCCCTTGTTACCGATCGACTCGAGCCAGAAGCGGACTCGATCGGGCGATTTGGTGACCTGGGTGAACGTTTGGTATACTCGAGTATTACCTTGTAGGTTGGTGGAGGTTGGTGGAGCCTGGCCAATGTCCAGGAAGGGTTGAATGCAATGAACGAATGAACGAACGAGGGTTTTATTGATAAATGAAAAATGCATTTTCAAACGAATGAAGGAATAAAGAGAATGACAGGAGAACGAACGAATGAACGAACGTACCCTTTTCATGTGTGACTTATTGTAAATGTTGTAAATGTTTCTGTACTTATTGTTTGATTTATGACTTGATCCCATGTTCGGAACCTCATTGAGCTTTTAGCTCATCCCTTTAGTTTTGTTTTCCTTAACAGGGGAAGGAGAGCAGGGGCGAGAGCTCTGTATCGACTGGTTAGGTCTAGTTTTGGTTTTGTTTTGGTTCTCGCCCTAGTGCTTGACACGGGCTGGTTGTATGGTGACTTGAGAACTTTTGTATTCTCGACGGTTGTACTTCTTTCTGAGATAACAATGTATATAAGTTTTGTGTTAAGTTTTGGATCATCCTTTTGCTCTTTCTTGTGGTTCTATTTCTGATTTGTGTGAGTGAACGACTGAGTCCCGGCGAGAGTTGGGCAGGCGGTCCGCTGAACCCTCTAGTTCGCCTAAGGAGAAAGTGGGGCTGTCACAGTTGGTATCAGAGCCTGCTTCGCGTGGTCTCTGCGTGGAGTGAGCCTGGACTGAGTGGTGAATAGATATGAAGGAATAAGTGCTCGTTCGAGTCTAAGCTCTGAATTGTGAATGTGATAGGCCTTAACTTTCTTGTGGTATTTGAGGATCAGAGAAAGGTACGTCTGGTAGGAATTTCGATTGTAAATAGTTTACTCTTGGGACTGGCCAGCTCGAGATGTGAATTGTCTTATTTCGGATTCTCGTGCCCGAGTACTCTGGCGTTGAGGCGAGCCACTCAGTATTTGAGATTTGCAATTTTGGGAAAGAGAACAGGCTTGGTCTGGCTAGAATGATTTCAAGAGGCCAATGGACATCTAGTTGGATAGAAAGTGACGTGAGAGACCGGACGGGGTTAACGGGGTGTGGGACAACGTATCCCTTTTCGTTTTCTTTTGATGCACCCATATATGGCTACTACATGACGTTCGCATGTGAATTCGTGTATATGATTATCTGTCAAATTTGATATGTAATTGTGACATGTATTTGTGTATTTGATTATCCGCCTCCTTGATATGGCGTGTTATGTGCATATATGTTTACTTGTGTATTTGGTATGCTGGAATTGGTGCTTAGTCAATTTACTGTGATTCTTCACTAAAATTACCTTTTGGGGAAAAAGAAAAGAAAAGAGAGAGGGAAAAACATATTTATGGATGAAAGACGTAGTCGTGGACGTGGTCGAGGCCGGGGAACTAAGCGGACCCCGGAATCAAGAGGAGAAAGGGAAACGTCAGCCGAGCAAGAGCAGGGATTAAGAGCTGCGACTGGAGACCAAATGGCAACGGCAATGCAACAAATGACGGATATCTTGGCAAGACTGGTGGATCAACAAGGCCAAATACCCGTAAACCAAAATCGAAACCCTGAGATGGGCGAGGATAGGGCTCTTGAAAGGTTCCAGAAGTTTGCTCCGCCAAAATTCCTTGGAGGGCCTGATCCGGACGTGGCTGAACAATGGATCGAAACCATGGTTAATATTTTCACAGCCCTAAACTGCACTGAGCAAAGGCAAGTGAACTTCGCAGTATTTCAATTTGAGGGACCGGCCCGATCATGGTGGAACGTAATTAGAGCAAAGTGGGAAAGAGAACAGACTATCTGGACATGGGCGAACTTCATAAGAGAATTTAACGAGAAGTACCTCCCACCTTTAGTCCAAGAAAGGAGGGAGGAAGAGTTTATTGGGTTACGCCAGGGAACGTTAAGTGTGGCCGAATATGAAACAAAATTTACAAGATTATCCAAGTTTGCTTCTGAACTGGTAGCCACTGAACGGCGAAGAGTAAGACGGTTTATACAGGGACTGAATTTGGACATCCAAGAGGCGTTAGCCGCGGCGCAAATGAATACTTTTACGGAGGCCCTTGAGAAGGCTCAACGAATCGAGAATGCAAAGGCACAAGTAAAAGCCTCCCAAACACGGAAAAGAGGTGCAGTTGGTAGTGTGATTGAAGAACCTCCTAGTGAATCAATAGCACCTTCTAAAATGCAGAAAGTGAACTTTTTGTCCTACCTGCCATGGACAGTAGGGGCGGGAAATGAAAGGTCTACCAAAGGAAGCCAAACCGGATATGGGGGGACTTCTCCAGAAAGCCGAAAGAGGGCTTCCTACTTGACTTGTGGCTATTGCGGAAAGGCCAATCATACCGAGAACGATTGTTGGCGGAAGGTGCGGAAGTGCTTGATTTGTGGGAGTGGTGAGCACCAAGTTAGCAACTGTCCGAGAAAACAATCACGCGGAGGTAGTATTCCGCAACCGGAGGGAGCTAAAACAAAACAAGCAAATGAAAGAGGGAACCGAACTAATGGGCCAGTAAAAGCTTATGCGTTAGGCACACAAACAGTTCCGGACTCGTCTGAGGCAAATGAAGGTAAAAATTTCGAGGGCGAAATTTCTTAAGGGGGAGAGAGTGTGAGAACCCGTAAAATTTCTTATTTTCTAGGCTTTATTTTATTTATTTGCACGCTTCTTATGCCTTTTCTTTATTAGGAAAATTTTCTAGCCAATTTTTATGAACAAATAGGGTTTTTAAATTATTGTCTAGTATAATTTAGTTCATGAGATTTTTGGAGCGTATACCGGGCGTGGGACCCGCTAGTGCAGTAAGTTCGGTAAAATTGTGCCAATTAGGTTAAGTTTTGTGTACTGGGATTAATTTGCTAGATGTTAAAAGATAATTAGAGGTTGCTTAGATGGTTAATGATGGAGAGACAAAAGGATAAGTGTTAAACTTACAAGGTGCCACGTGTCGCTTTTTCATTCGAACTTGGACTTTGACCATTATTTCTTACCTTTACTAATACTTAATTTTGACCCAAAAATCACCCAATTTTGCAAGCCTTTGGCCGACTCTCTCTCTTTCAAGAAGACAAGAAAAGAAAACTCTCAACCTTTTCCTTCTAATCTTACCTAAATCTTGCAATCCAACCGATTAATCTTGAGATTATTCCATAAAAACCTCTAGCTAGGTAGGATTGAGGAAGTTGGTGGAGTTGTTTTGGAAACAAGAGACCTAAGCTACTACCTTTTGTGAGTTATCAAGGTACGGTGTGTAAATATCCATTGTTTGTTTTCAATAATGGTGAATTCATGACTTGTGATGGCTAAAGAGATGTTTTAGTGGAAGATTTTATGATTTTTGGTAGAGATTGATGAATTTTTAGTTTATGCTTGATTTTTCTGATTTCATATGTTTGGTGTTGGTTAGTCATGGATTGTTGGTTAGTTATAGTGTAAAATGAAGTTGAGATATGTTGGATGTGATAGATTGTACAAAAATTCTGGTTTGGGGCAGAGATTCCAGATTAGGGTTTCACTAACCCCTGTTCTGCCCGTTTCTGTTAGACCAGGTTAGAGGCCGAATTGGCCTTGGCACAAAACATTAAAGTTGTAGAGAATGATGTTTTATAGTTGCCTGTAAATTTTCAGCCCAATCCAAGCTCGGTAGCCTGAGATAAGACGGAAATACCCAGACTGGTCTAGGTAGGTGTTCAGCGAACAGGGTTGTCATTTCACCTAATCTGACCGTGACGTTTCACCATGATCCTTACCGAATTAGATTTTGGCCAAAACATGAAAGTTGTAGCCAATAGTATAAAATAGTTGTCCTTCAAAATTTCAGCTTGATCAGACCACTGTAGCATGTGAAACGACCGAAATACCCTTGACTGTCCATGAAACCTGTTTCGCGCCCAGAATGCTGTTTTCGTGTAGTTTTCCATTTTTGATCATGAAAATGCATGATTTGGCCTTGGAGGTCTTTATAATAAATGTAGGGTTGTGTTTTAGCTTCGAAACACCATAAGATACACTTCAATCGGACTTCAGTAGCCTGAGTTGTTGCTGTTTCACAATTGTGCGGTTAGCCAACCTGTTTGTGAGATTCTGGTTTCGTATATTTCAATTTTGACCTAGTTTCACTACAAACTGGACTGAGTGGCCTTCTTCAACATTGTAGCCCTTTCTGTTAGCTTCGAAACGGTGTATCTTTCACCTCCATCCGATAATCGTAGTGCCGGTTGTGGCCAATACGCTAAATGACGTCAAAACTATTTTTAGGTTTTAAGGTTTAACCTTCATTTTTGGACTTTCCCTAGTTTATTTTAGTACTTATACGTGCTAGTGAAGGCTTGTTTTGGTAGTAGGTGGATTTGGTTTGTGACTTGTAATCGAGTCTTATTATGCTTACTTGAATGTATATTGATTTTGAACCACATAAACGATTCCGAAAAATAATATTTCTGAGCCTATCTAGTTGGATTCCGACTTGACTTTGATTCAGGTGTTTTCCATTGGAACTGTTATAACCCTTTGAGTTTGGTTTATGACACCCTAGTTGTTTCCGTCCACAGGTCCAAATGGCTTTATTTTCACTTTAAAGTCACCTTTATCCGTTTTACTCGTAATTAGTCGAGTTCCTTGATTCCACTTACTTGTTTTGCTAGATGAATTGTAATATTCTTTCTCGTCGAATCATAGGTTTTCTGGGTGACCGAGGTAAGATCCGATAGGACATTTTGGACGTTATTTTGCATAATTCGGTGAGTGTTCCTTGTTGCTATATTTTCTTGACTTCATGACTCGTATTGTTGTTTGATAACGTGTTAAGTGCTTTCAATGATTTCCAAAACGAGTTTTCTGGGCGGGTGTGTACTTTATTGCACCCGACCTAAATAAATGTGAAATTTCCAAAGATTGAATGATTGGAACGTTACTTGTGCATGAATGTAAGCCTTTTGGCTGAATTGGGCCCTGCCCCTTGTTACCGATCGACTCGAGTCAGAAGCGGACTCGATCGGGCGATTTGGTGACCTGGGTGAATGTTTGGTATACTCGAGTATTACCTTGTAGGTTGGTGGAGGTTGGTGGAGCCTGGCCAATGTCCAGGAAGGGTTGAATGCAATGAACGAATGAACGAACGAGGGTTTTATTGATAAATGAAAAATGCATTTTCAAACGAATGAAGGAATAAAGAGAATGACAGGAGAACGAACGAATGAACGAACGTACCCTTTTCATGTGTGACTTATTGTAAATGTTGTAAATGTTTCTGTACTTATTGTTTCATTTATGACTTGATCCCATGTTCGGAACCTCATTGAGCTTTTAGCTCATCCCTTTAGTTTTGTTTTCCTTAACAGGGGAAGGAGAGCAGGGGCGAGAGCTCTGTATCGACTGGTTAGGTCTAGTTTTGGTTTTGCTTTGGTTCTCGCCCTAGTACTTGACACGGGCTGGTTGTATGGTGACTTGAGAACTTTTGTATTCTCGACGGTTGTACTTCTTTCTGAGATAACAATGTATATAAGTTTTGTGTTAAGTTTTGGATCCTCCTTTTGCTCTTTCTTGTGGTTCTATTTCTGATTTGTGTGAGTGAACGACTGAGTCCCGGCGAGAGTTGGGCAGGCGGTCCGTTGAACCCTCTAGTTCGCCTAAGGAGAAAGTGGGGCTGTCACAGTTGGTATCAGAGCCTGCTTCGCGTGGTCTCTGCGTGGAGTGAGCCTGGACTGAGTGGTGAATAGATATGAAGGAATAAGTGCTCGTTCGAGTCTAAGCTCTGAATTGTGAATGTCATAGGCCTTAACTTTCTTGTGGTATTTGAGGATCAGAGAGAGGTACGTCTGGTAGGAATTTCGATTGTAAATAGTTTACTCTTGGGACTGGCCAGCTCGAGATGTGAATTGTCTTATTTCGGATTCTCGTGCCCGAGTACTCTGGCGTTGAGGCGATGCTCAGTATTTGAGATTTGCATTTTTGGGAAAAGAACAGGCTTTGTCTGGCTAGAGTGATTTCAAGAGGCCAATGAACATCTAGTTGGATAGAAAGTGACGTGAGAGACCGGACGGGGTTAACAGGGTGTGGGACAACGTATCCCTTTTCTCTTGATGCACCCATATATGGCTACTACATGACGTTAGCCTGTGAATTCGTGTATATGATTATCTGTCAAATTTGATATGTAATTGTGACATGTATTTGTGTATTTGATTATCCGCCTCCTTGATATGGCGTGTTATGTGCATATATGTTTACTTGTGTATTTGGTATGCTGGAATTGGTGCTTAGTCAATTTACTGTGATTCTTCACTAAAATTACCTTTTGGGGAAAAAGAAAAGAAAAGAGAGAGGGAAAAACATATTTATGGATGAAAGACGTAGTCGTGGACGTGGTCGAGGCCGGGGAACTAAGCGGACCCCGGAATCAAGAGGAGAAAGGGAAACGTCAGCCGAGCAAGAGCAGGGATTAAGAGCTGCGACTGGAGACCAAATGGCAACGGCAATGCAACAAATGACGGATATCTTGGCAAGACTGGTGGATCAACAAGGCCAAATACCCGTAAACCAAAATTGAAACCCTGAGATGGGCGAGGATAGGGCTCTTGAAAGGTTCCAGAAGTTTGCTCCGCCAAAATTCCTTGGAGGGCCTGATCCGGACGTGGCTGAACAATGGATCGAAACCATGGTTAATATTTTCACAGCCCTAAACTGCACTGAGCAAAGGCAAGTGAACTTCGCAGTATTTCAATTTGAGGGACCGGCCCGATCATGGTGGAACGTAATTAGAGCAAAGTGGGAAAGAGAACAGACTATCTGGACATGGGCGAACTTCATAAGAGAATTTAACGAGAAGTACCTCCCACCTTTAGTCCAAGAAAGGAGGGAGGAAGAGTTTATTGGGTTACGCCAGGGAACGTTAAGTGTGGCCGAATATGAAACAAAATTTACAAGATTATCCAAGTTTGCTTCTGAACTGGTAGCCACTGAACGGCGAAGAGTAAGACGGTTTATACAGGGACTGAATTTGGACATCCAAGAGGCGTTAGCCGCGGCGCAAATGAATACTTTTACGGAGGCCCTTGAGAAGGCTCAACGAATCGAGAATGCAAAGGCACAAGTAAAAGCCTCCCAAACACGGAAAAGAAGTGCAGTTGGTAGTGTGATTGAAGAACCTCCTAGTGAATCAATAGCACCTTCTAAAATGCAGAAAGTGAACTTTTTGTCCTACCTGCCATGGACAGTAGGGGCGGGAAATGAAAGGTCTACCAAAGGAAGCCAAACCGGATATGGGGAGACTTCTCCAGAAAGCCGAAAGAGGGCTTCCTACTTGACTTGTGGCTATTGCGGAAAGGCCAATCATACCGAGAACGATTGTTGGCGGAAGGTGCGGAAGTGCTTGATTTGTGGGAGTGGTGAGCACCAAGTTAGCAACTGTCCGAGGAAACAATCACGCGGAGGTAGTATTCCGCAACCGGAGGGAGCTAAAACAAAACAAGCAAATGAAAGAGGGAACCGAACTAATGGGCCAGTAAAAGCTTATGCGTTAGGCACCCAAACAGTTCCGGACTCGTCTGAGGCAAATGAAGGTAAAAATTTCGAGGGCGAAATTTCTTAAGGGGGAGAGAGTGTGAGAACCCGTAAAATTTCTTATTTTCTAGGCTTTATTTTATTTATTTGCACGCTTCTTATGCCTTTTCTTTATTAGGAAAATTTTCTAGCTAATTTTTATGAACAAATAGGGTTTTTAAATTATTGTCTAGTATAATTTAGTTCATGAGATTTTTGGAGCGTATACCGGGCGTGGGACCCGCTAGTGCAGTAAGTTCGGTAAAATTGTGCCAATTAGGTTAAGTTTTGTGTACTGGGATTAATTTGCTAGATGTTAAGAGATAATTAGAGGTTGCTTAGATGGTTAATGATGGAGAGACAAAAGGATAAGTGTTAAACTTACAAGGTGCCACGTGTCGCTTTTTCATTCGAACTTGGACTTTGACCATTATTTCTTACCTTTACTAATACTTAATTTTGACCCAAAAATCACCCAATTTTGCAAGCCTTTGGCCGACTCTCTCTCTTTCAAGAAGACAAGAAAAGAAAACTCTCAACCTTTTCCTTCTAATCTTACCTAAATCTTGCAATCCAACCGATTAATCTTGAGATTATTCCATAAAAACCTCTAGCTAGGTAGGATTGAGGAAGTTGGTGGAGTTGTTTTGGAAACAAGAGACCTAAGCTACTACCTTTTGTGAGTTATCAAGGTACGGTGTGTAAATATCCATTGTTTGTTTTCAATAATGGTGAATTCATGACTTGTGATGGCTAAAGAGATGTTTTAGTGGAAGATTTTATGATTTTTGGTAGAGATTGATGAATTTTTAGTTTATGCTTGATTTTTCTGATTTCATATGTTTGGTGTTGGTTAGTCATGGATTGTTGGTTAGTTATAGTGTAAAATGAAGTTGAGATATGTTGGATGTGATAGATTGTACAAAAATTCTGGTTTGGGGCAGAGATTCCAGATTAGGGTTTCACTAACCCCTGTTCTGCCCGTTTCTGTTAGACCAGGTTAGAGGCCGAATTGGCCTTGGCACAAAACATTAAAGTTGTAGAGAATGATGTTTTATAGTTGCCTGTAAATTTTCAGCCCAATCCAAGCTCGGTAGCCTGAGATAAGACGGAAATACCAGACTGGTCTAGGTAGGTGTTCAGCGAACAGGGTTGTCATTTCACCTAATCTGACCGTGACGTTTCACCATGATCCTTACCGAATTATGTGAGAACCCGTAAAACCCTAATTATTTTCCTAGGGTTTATTTTCCCCTTAATTGCATGTTTTCTGCATTTTCTGGCTTAGAAATATTTTCTTGGTGGATTTTATGAGTAATTATAGTTTTTAGATGATTTTTCTAGTATTGGAGAGTTTTTAGAAAATTAAGGATATATAATGGACGTGGGACCCACTAGTGCGAAAAGTGCGGAAAAATTCGGCCAATACGGTTAAGTTTCGGATACTGTGTACAATTTATCGGGTGTTAAGAGATAAGTAGAGTGTGTGAAATGATTGATGTGAGAGTGAAAAGGAAGGATTGACATGCATTAATGAGTGCCACGTGTCACTTGGTGGTTGGTTGGACTTTATGGTTTACTATTCACATTTTTGACTTTTTTGACCAAAGGTTAAATATCTTCAAAATTCATTAAAATTTCCTCATTCTTTCTTCACCATAGCCGGCCCTCTCAAGCTCCAAAACGAAGAGAACTCCATCAACTTTCAAGCTTCTACTTGGTGCAAATCACCCAAAAACATTAGCTTACATCCATTTTACTCCATAAAATCTTTCCTTTTAGTGATAGTGAGTGGTCTAGTGAAGTTGTTTTGAAGAGCTAAGGTGTCCACAATCCCTATCTCTCTTGTTACTTGGTAAGTGATGCTAGAACACTCTACTACACCTTATGATGTTTATGTTATGCTTAGAAGTAGCTTGAGTGATGGAATATATGATTTATTTCTTGATTTGAAGAGTTTTGGTGAAGTTTTCCATTTTATGATGAATTTGCTGGTTTAATATGAATGGGATGTTGTGGCCTTGTATGATGAATGGTAATGGTTTAAAATGACTCTAGTAGGTGTGAATTGTTGATAAATGCAATCAATTTTGGATTTGGATGGAAAATGGAAAGTTAGGGTTCATGAACCCCTAATCTGTCCGAAATTTTAGGTCAAAGATAGAGGCCGAATTGGACTTTCTTCAAAACATTCAAGTTGTAGGTATTGATGAGTATGAAGTGCCTGCAAAATTTCAGGGCATTTGGAGTAGTATAGAGTGAGTTATGCCGTTTTTACTGTTGCTGTTTTTCGTGAACAGAATGTCCGAACTGCGATAGTAATTGCCTGTTTTGACTGGAATTGGTTTGGATTTTGTTGTTTGTGTCTTCTGATGAAATGTAGCTTGATGTCTTAGCTTTCATATGCCTTTGGAATCAATGCATTTGGACCTGTGTAGGCTAGGATAGACTGATTACAGTTTTGTGTGATTTGGGAACCTGCAATTACGGTTCTGGCTTGGTTTTCTGCATTTTTGACCTAGTTGTGCTAGGATTTGGACTGAGAGGCCTTCTTCATTGTTGTAGCTCTGTTTCATAGCTTCGAAACGGTGGGTCTTACACCCCCATCCGATAACTGTAGTGAATTTGACGCCATTACCGCATTTTAAGGTCAAACACGGTTTTCCTATCAAGGCTTAAGCTAAGGCCATTTTGTAATTTCTGGTTACCAATGATGCGTACTTATGCATATGAAACCCTATTGGGGTTATGTTTAGCATTGTATTGCGACTCGTTTACGAGTCTTATGGCACTTATTTATGTGTTCTAGGAGGAAACGGTGGTTCACGACGCACTTTGGACCGCAGTGCATGAAACATCATTTTCTTGCTTGGTGAGTATACTACTCACTTAATTGTTACTATGTGGCTTTGCTAAATGTATATGTGATGCCTTGAAGGCTTACTTGGATATTGGAATTGATTAAGGTGAGGGTGTACTTGACCGCCCTCACCCCTTTTGATAGTATCACTGATTGGCTACCGTTTTACTGCATTACTGAACTTGATATATTGGTTGGTGAATTCCATTTCATGGAAACTGAATTGGTGTCGTTTGGACGATTGTCCAACGACCTTACTGTATTACTGAGCTCAACCCCGTTTGGTAGTCAATTGGATCGAGCCGGCGAGGGCTTGGTCGTGAAAATTGTCATGCCACGGGGACTGTACTGAGGAACCTTGTAGTAATGAGACTCTCGGTTCCGGTAAACTCGAGTATTACCAAAATGACTGAATGGAGTGCGGGCCCGGTTGGGGAATGTTGGGTGGAAGGAATGGGAGTAAAGAGTTGTCTACGGTTGGTTATTCTTTTAAAATTGACGGAGGTCAATGAGGTTGGATCAAGATTGCAAGCGTGGAAATGGGCTCTTGAGAGCCGACCGTATCCTTTCACTGATTTGCTTTATTTCGGAATTGCATACTTGAATTGAATAGTTATGCTTATGTGATCTTAACTGCTATTGTGATAGTTGCTCACTGGGCTTTAGCTCATTCCGTGTCATTTGTTTTCCTTACAGGAAAATGAAACTTTTGGAAAAGATTGTGATAGTTGGATGACAAGTTGAGCTCTTGTACATGTATTTTTGAATAGCTCCTTGTGGGAAAAAAAAACCCTAAGTGTTTTGTTTCCACCAATGTTTGGTGTGTAACTGGCTTTTGGTACATGTATGAACTAGACGAATATCTTGGTTTGCCGTTTGGCTTGTAACTGTTGATTTCCAATGTATATATATGCTTGGCCGTGGTTTGGATGAATTTCGGCTTCGATTTTCATTTTTTTTATTGTTTGTGATTTTGACTTGTTTGCGCGCTATGGTAAGTTCCGGAACGTAATAGATCGACGTAAACTGAACCGTTAGTCCTGGCGAGAGCTGGGCAGGCAGTCCGCTAACCCCTTTGGTTCGCCTTAGGGGAAGGTGGGGCTGTCACAGGTGGTATCAGAGCCTAGGTTTGCATTAGCCTGGGTGTTATAGGACTGTTTGATTGAGGATTTCTTGTTTATGGCCTTTAAGCTTCTATTTATGGTTAATTGCTCTTGTGATGTAGGATGGCCGGACAGGGTGATTCTAGTGCTAGTCCTTCGGGAACGAGACCTCGCAAAGTACTCCCTGTGATTCCCTATCAGATACGGCCGGGAGGGGCCGTCATTCGTTGGAGCCCGTCTAACCGTCTTCGACGGTGCCCGTGTAAGGAGAAATATGCTTACCCGAACACCCTCGTGTTTGCGCTGGATAAAGAGCGTAAAATGTTCGCTAGAGAGAATGCTCGACTTGAGGTCGATGCGATCCAGGATAGGGCGACGAATGAGAAGCAAGCTGCGCGAATTAAAGAGCTAGAGTACGACGTACTTGAGGCCGAGGATCGAGTTGATGACCTTTGCGCGCAGTTGAGGGAGGCACGAGAGCGCGAGCTTAAGCGAGCTCGCAAGGTCAGGGGTCGCGCTAAGGCGATCCTTAATTTGTGTGACGATGGCTTGGAAGAGTGTAGTGACGAGGCGTCGTGTGCGGAGGCCGACCCTGCGGAGGAGTCTACCCCATCGCCTGGATCCCAGACCCCGGCGACTGACTAGGCCTTGACTTTTAGGCATCTTTTGGATAGTGGTGGTTTTGGGTATGTACATAGGGATAGGGATAGAGCCTTAGCTAACCGTTTTGGATGTAGAGTTAGCTACGTGTAAATTTCTTTTGATAGGCCTATCCTCGGGAGGATCGTTTATGTACGTACGTGCCTTGGCCGTACTTGACTGACTGATTGTATATACGTGTTTGACTTGTATATATGTGTGTTTGTGCTTATGCTTGGCCTGTGTAAATGTGTTATTGTGCAAAGTTTATGTGTTACTTATATGTCTTGTTATTACTGTGGTTTAGTACCTTTGCCTAGACCGAGTGAAACCCATGGAAGGTACACGGAGTGGCCGGGGACGCGGGCGCGGTATTAGACAACCCACACCGGTTAGGGAAACGGGGGAAGCTTCTACTGGACCAAATCCTGAACCCCAAATAGACCCCAATGTGCAAATAGCTGCCGCTATGCAGCAAATGACAAACCTACTCGCACAAGTAGTCCAACAACAGGGCCAGAACCCAAACCCTAACCCCGGAAACCCTGGCCATCATATTGAGAGCGAAGATAGAGCTCTAGAACGTTTTCAAAAGTTTTCCCCGCCAAAGTTTGTTGGGGGACCCGACCCTGACGTTGCTGAGAAATGGCTAGAGAAAATGGTTGATATATTCGCGGCTCTACACTACCCAGACGAACGGCAGGTAACTTTTGCCGTGTTTCAACTTGAAGGGGCTGCCCGTTCCTGGTGGAACGTAATTAGGCAGAAATGGGAACGGGAGCAGACACCGTGGACTTGGGTGAACTTCATCCGAGAATTTAATGCCAAGTTTTTCCCTCCTCTAGTCCAGGAGAGGAAGGAGGACGAGTTTATCCGGCTCCGGCAAGGGGCTCAGACTGTGGCGGAGTACGAGAGTCAATTTACCCGCTTGTCCAAATTCGCGCCTGAGCTAATCATGACTGAGCAAAGACGAATTAGGCGCTTTATTCAGGGTTTGAACGTTGAGATCCAGAAAGACCTCGCGGCGGCTCAAATCACTACGTTTAGCGAGGCAATGGAAAAAGCCCAACGAGTAGAAAGTGCACGGCTGCAGGTCCGAAACTTCCAGGCTAAGAAGCGTGGTTTTCCTGGGAGTACATCTGGACAAGGTGAGAAGAGCACACCCTCTAAGTTTGGACGAGGAACGGGTGGTGGTCGACATTCTGGGTCAGGCAGAGGGACTCCATTCAGGGGTGGTCAAGCTGGGCGAGGACAAAGTGGCTCGACTTCGGCACCTCGTGGTCCCTGCGGGCATTGTGGATAAGCAAACCACACCGAGGATACTTGCTGGAGGAAACAGGGTAAGTGCCTGCGGTGTGGAAGCGCGGACCACCAACTGGCTACTTGCCCGGTCCTGAAACAGGATGGAAAGGGAAACCAACCCCCGCCGAGGACCAATACGGGACCAACGAAGGGAGATGGGTCCAAACCGAAAGTTCCAGCTTGGGTTTACTCCTTAGAGCCCCATCAGGTCCCAGAGTCTTCGGAGGTCGTAGAAGGTACGATCCCTATTTTCCACCGCTTTGCCAAAGTTTTAATTGATCCTGGTGCCACTCATTCGTTTGTTAACCCTGATTTCATGTGTGGCATCGATATAAAACCTGCTAGTTTACCTTATGACCTAGAAGTTAGTACACCTACGGGAAATCAACGTTTGGTGACTAGTATGGTTTATAGGGATTGTGATGTATGGGTCGGTGAAAAGAAATTTTTAGGCGACCTGATAAGCTTGTCCATTAAGGGGTATGACGTGATTTTGGGTATGGACTGGCTAGCCAAATATAACGCCCAACTGGATTGTAAAACAAAGGTGGTAGAATTTCGCATTCCTGGCGAGGCAACCTTAAGACTAGATATAAGGGGTAGGTTAGCCTCATCTGCTCTAATTTCGGGCATTCGAGCTAGGAAACTGATAAGTAGAGGGGCGCAAGGATTTTTGGCCTTTTTAATTAATACCCCTACGGATAAGTTAAACGTGGACGATGTGGCCGTAGTGAGAGAATTTCCGGATGTATTTCCTGATGAGTTAGTAGCTTAACCTCCGGAAAGAGAGATAGAATTTCGAATAGATCTTTTACCTGGAATTGCACCTATCTCAAAAACCCCTTACCGAATGGCGCCTGCAGAACTTAAGGAACTTAAGTTGCAATTGCAAGATCTTTTGGAGCGGGGTTTCATTCACGAAAGTGAGTCTCCTTGGGGAGCTCCTGTTTTATTTGTAAAGAAAAAGGACGGGACCTTGAGAATGTGTATTGACTATAGGGGGCTGAACAATGTTACGATCAAGAATAAATATCTACTGCCCCACATTGATGAGTTGTTCGACCAGCTGCAAGGAGCAGTGGTCTTCTCCAAGTTAGACCTCCGACAAGGATACTACCAGTTGTTGATTAGGAAGGAGGACATTCCGAAAACTGCTTTCAATTCAAGATACGGGCATTACGAGTTCGCCGTTATGCCCTTTGGACTGACCAATGCTCCCGCCGCCTTCATGGACCTAATGCATAGGGTTTTCAAACCCTATCTAGACCGATTTGTCGTTGTGTTCATTGATGACATTTTGGTCTACTCTAAGACACGTGAGGAGCATGAGGAGCATTTGAGAGTGGTACTGCAGACATTGAGGGAACATCAGCTGTACGCCAAGTTTAGTAAATGCGAGTTCTGGTTGGAGAAAGTAGCATTTTTGGGTCATGTGATCTCCCACGAAGGTATTTCGGTGGACCCGGTGAAGGTTGAGGCCGTGACAAATTGGAAGAGGCCAGAAACCCCCACGGAAATTCGTAGCTTTTTAGGGCTAGCTGGGTACTACCGACGGTTTATTAAAGATTTTTCCAAACTGGCAGGACCTTTAACTGACTTGACAAAGAAGCATGGCCAATTTATTTGGAACGGCCGATGCGAAACAAGTTTTCAGGAACTAAAGAAAAGATTGACCATGGCTCCGGTACTGGTCTTGCCAAATGGAGTGGACGGGTTTGTGGTGTATTCGGACGCGTCGCGAGAGGGATTGGGATGTGTTTTGATGCAGAACCGGAATGTGATTGCTTTCGCCTCTAGAAAATTGAAGCTTCACGAGCAGAACTACCCGACTCACGATCTGGAATTAGCCGCAGTTGTCTTTGCACTGAAAAAGTGGAGGCATTACCTATATGGGGTGACTTTCGAAGTGTATTCGGATCACAAAAGTCTTAGATACCTCTTTTCCCAGAAGGAACTAAACATGAGGCAACGAAGGTGGATGGAATTTCTGGAAGATTACGACTGTACGATCAATTACCATCCGGGAAAGGCAAATGTGGTAGCAGATGCCTTGAGTCGTAAGGTGCAAGTAGCAGGGCTAATGATTAAGGAGTGGGATTTGCTAGAATCCGTGTGCGAGTGGAAACCCTGTCTAGGGAGCCATAAGGTGATATTTGGCAATGTTAGGGTTACCTCCACTCTACTGGAACGTATTAAAGAGGCACAAAAAGAAGATTTGATGGTACAGAAATGGAGAGAGAAAGTGGATAAGAGAGAAACTACGGACTTTAATTTGAGTCCTGAGGGTATTTTAAAATATCGGAACCGAATAGTGGTACCGAAGGTGGAGTCGTTGAAAATGGAGATTCTGGAGGAAGCCCATCGGTCCAAGTATACAATCCATCCGAGCAGCAGTAAAATGTATCAAGACCTAAAAGGAACCTATTGGTGGGACAATATGAAGAAGGAAATCGCTCAATACGTACGGAAATGTCTCATTTGCCAGCAAGTGAAGGCAGAGCATCAAAAACCATCGGGTCTGTTACAACCCTTGGAGATACCCGAGTGGAAGTGGGAAAACATCACCATGGACTTCGTTTCAGGTTTACCGAGGACGCAAAGAGGACACGATGCCGTTTGGGTGATCGTTGATCGGTTAACCAAGTCGGCTCATTTCTTGCCGGTGAACATGAAGTATTCAATGGACAAGTTGGCCCGACTGTACATGGACGAGATAGTAAGGCTACATGGTGTGCCTGTAAGCATCGTCTCCGACCGGGATCCACGGTTTGTATCTCGGTTTTGGCAGAAGTTTCAAGAAACCTTGGGGACTAAACTGAATTTGAGCACGACCTATCATCCTCAGACGGATGGACAGTCAGAGCGGACGATTCAAACTCTTGAGGACATGCTACGAACTTGCATTCTGGATTTCGGAGGCAACTGGGGTCAGCACATGACCTTGGTAGAGTTTGCGTACAACAATAGCTTCCATTCATCGATTCAAATGGCCCCGTACGAAGCTCTTTATGGACGCAAGTGCCGGTCACCGATTTACTGGGATGAAGTTGGCGAAAAGAAAGCACTGGACCCGTCAACCATTCCATGGATGGAAGAGGCTCAAGAGAAGGTCAAGTTGATAAGGCAACGGCTTCAAACAGCCCAAAGTCGACAAAAGAGTTACGCGGATAATCGAAGAAAAGACTTGGAGTTTGAAGTTGGAGACTACGTATTTCTCAAGATCACACCTTTACGAAGTCTTACAGTGGGTAAAGGAAAGAAGCTTCAACCGCGGTACGTCGGACCCTACAAGATCCTTCAGAGGGTTGGAGCGGTCGCGTATCGATTGGAACTGCCATCCAGTCTCTCTCGAATCCATGATGTATTTCACATCTCGATGCTAAAGAAGTATCATCCAGACCCATCCCATGTATTGCAACCGGAGGAGATTGAAGTGGACGAATCGCTGGCCTATGAAGAGAAACCGGTCCAAGTGCTCGATCGAAAAGTCAAAGAGCTTAGAAACAAGCGGATTCCACTAGTGAAAGTGCTATGGAGAAACCACGGAGTAGAGGAAGCTACCTGGGAAGTGGAAGAGGAAATGCGAAAGAAGTATCCAAACCTTTTCGGGAATTAAGGTGAGAAATTTCGAGGACGAAATTCTTTTAAGGGGGGGAGAGTGTGAGAACCCGTAAAACCCTAATTATTTTCCTAGGGTTTATTTTCCCCTTAATTGCATGTTTTCTGCATTTTCTGGCTTAGAAATATTTTCTTGGTGGATTTTATGAGTAATTATAGTTTTTAGATGATTTTTCTAGTATTGGAGAGTTTTTAGAAAATTAAGGATATATAATGGACGTGGGACCCACTAGTGCGAAAAGTGCGGAAAAATTCGGCCAATACGGTTAAGTTTCGGATACTGTGTACAATTTATCGGGTGTTAAGAGATAAGTAGAGTGTGTGAAATGATTGATGTGAGAGAGAAAAGGAAGGATTGACATGCATTAATGAGTGCCACGTGTCACTTGGTGGTTGGTTGGACTTTATGGTTTACTATTCACATTTTTGACTTTTTTGACCAAAGGTTAAATATCTTCAAAATTCATTAAAATTTCCTCATTCTTTCTTCACCATAGCCGGCCCTCTCAAGCTCCAAAAGGAAGAGAACTCCATCAACTTTCAAGCTTCTACTTGGTGCAAATCACCCAAAAACATTAGCTTACATCCATTTTACTCCATAAAATCTTTCCTTTTAGTGATAGTGAGTGGTCTAGTGAAGTTATTTTGAAGAGCTAAGGTGTCCACAATCCCTATCTCTCTTGTTACTTGGTAAGTGATGCTAGAACACTATACTACACCTTATGATGTTTATGTTATGCTTAGAAGTAGCTTGAGTGATGGAATATATGATTTATTTCTTGATTTGAAGAGTTTTGGTGAAGTTTTCCATTTTGTGATGAATTTGCTGGTTTAATATGAATGGGATGTTGTGGCCTTGTATGATGAATGGTAATGGTTTAAAATGACTCTAGTAGGTGTGAATTGTTGATAAATGCAATCAATTTTGGATTTGGATGGAAAATGGAAAGTTAGGGTTCATGAACCCCTAATCTGTCCGAAATTTTAGGTCAAAGATAGAGGCCGAATTGGACTTTCTTCAAAACATTCAAGTTGTAGGTATTGATGAGTATGAAGTGCCTGCAAAATTTCAGGGCATTTGGAGTAGTATAGAGTGAGTTATGCCGTTTTTACTGTTGCTGTTTTTGGTGAACAGAATGTCCGAACTGCGATAGTAATTGCCTGTTTTGACTGGAATTGGTTTGGATTTTGTTGTTGGTGTCTTCTGATGAAATGTAGCTTGATGTCTTAGCTTTCATATTCCTTTGGAATCAATGCATTTGGACCTGTGTAGGCTGGGATAGACTGATTACAGTTTTGTGTGATTTGGGAACCTGCAATTACGGTTCTGGCTTGGTTTTCTGTATTTTTGACCTAGTTGTGCTAGGATTTGGACTGAGAGGCCTTCTTCATTGTTGTATCCCTGTTTCATAGCTTCGAAACGGTGGGTCTTACACCCGCATCCGATAACCGTAGTGAATTTGACGCCATTACCGCATTTTAAGGTCAAACACGGTTTTCCTATCAAGGCTTAAGCTAAGGCCATTTTGTAATTTCTGGTTACCAATGATGCGTACTTATGCATATGAAACCCTATTGGGGTTATGTTTAGCATTGTATTGCGACTCGTTTACGAGTCTTATGGCACTTATTTATGTGTTCTAGGAGGAAACGGTGGTTCACGACGCACTTTGGACCGCAGTGCATGAAACATCATTTTCTTGCTTGGTGAGTATACTACTCACTTAATTGTTACTATGTGGCTTTGCTAAATGTATATGTGATGCCTTGAAGGCTTACTTGGATATTGGAATTGATTAAGGTGAGGGTGTACTTGACCGCCCTCACCCCTTTTGATAGTATCACTGATTGGCTACCGTTTTACTGCATTACTGAACTTGATATATTGGTTGGTGAATTCCATTTCATGGAAACTGAATTGGTGTCGTTTGGACGATTGTCCAACGACCTTACTGTATTACTGAGCTCAACCCCGTTTGGTAGTAAATTGGATCGAGCCGGCGAGGGCTTGGTCGTGAAAATTGTCATGCCACGGGGACTGTACTGAGGAACCTTGTAGTAATGAGACTCTCGGTTCCGGTAAACTCGAGTATTACCAAAATGACTGAATGGAGTGCGGGCCCGGTTGGGGAATGTTGGGTGGAAGGAATGGGAGTAAAGAGTTGTCTACGGTTGGTTATTCTTTTAAAATTGACGGAGGTCAATGAGGTTGGATCAAGATTGCAAGCGTGGAAATGGGCTCTTGAGAGCCGACCGTATCCTTTCACTGATTTGCTTTATTTCGGAATTGCATACTTGAATTGAATAGTTATGCTTATGTGATCTTAACTGCTATTGTGATAGTTGCTCACTGGGCTTTAGCTCATTCCGTGTCATTTGTTTTCCTTACAGGAAAATGAAACTTTTGGAAAAGATTGTGATAGTTGGATGACAAGTTGAGCTCTTGTACATGTATTTTTGAATAGCTCCTTGTGGGAAAAAAAAACCCTAAGTGTTTTGTTTCCACCAATGTTTGGTGTGTAACTGGCTTTTGGTACATGTATGAACTAGACGAATATCTTGGTTTGCCGTTTGGCTTGTAACTGTTGATTTCCAATGTATATATATGCTTGGCCGTGGTTTGGATAAATTTCGGCTTCGATTTTCGTTTTTTTTTATTGTTTGTGATTTTGACTTGTTTGCGCGCTATGGTAAGTTCCGGAACGTAATAGATCGACGTAAACTGAACCGTTAGTCCTGGCGAGAGCTGGGCAGGCAGTCCGCTAACCCCTTTGGTTCGCCTTAGGGGAAGGTGGGGCTGTCACAAATTAGATTTTGGCCAAAACATTAAAGTTGTAGCCAATAGTATAAAATAGTTGCCTTCAAAATTTCAGCTTGATCAGACCACTGTAGCATGTGAAACGACCGAAATACCCTTGACTGTCCATGAAACCTGTTTCGCGCCCAGAATGCTGTTTCCGTGTAGTTTTCCATTTTTGATCATGAAAATGCATGATTTGGCCTTGGAGGTCTTTATAATAAATGTAGGGTTGTGTTTTAGTTTCGAAACACCATAAGATACACTTCAATCGGACTTCAGTAGCCTGAGTTGTTGCTGTTTCACAATTGTGCGGTTAGCCAACCTGTTTGTGAGATTCTGGTTTCGTATATTTCAATTTTGACCTAGTTTCACTACAAACTGGACTGAGTGGCCTTCTTCAACATTGTATCCCTTTCTGTTAGCTTCGAAACGGTGTATCTTTCACCTCCATCCGATAATCGTAGTGCCGGTTGTGGCCAATACGCTAAATGACGTCAAAACTATTTTTAGGTTTTAAGGTTTAACCTTCATTTTTGGACTTTCCCTAGTTTATTTTAGTACTTATACGTGCTAGTGAAGGCTTGTTTTGGTAGTAGGTGGATTTGGTTTGTGACTTGTAATCGAGTCTTATTATGCTTACTTGAATGTATATTGATTTTGAACCACATAAACGATTCCGAAAAATAATATTTCTGAGCCTATCTAGTTGGATTCCGACTTGACTTTGATTCAGGTGTTTTCCATTGGAACTGTTATAACCCTTTGAGTTTGGTTTATGACACCCTAGTTGTTTCCGTCCACAGGTCCAAATGGCATTATTTTCACTTTAAAGTCACCTTTATCCGTTTTACTCGTAATTAGTCGAGTTCCTTGATTCCACTTACTTGTTTTGCTAGATGAATTGTAATATTCTATCTCGTCGAATCATAGGTTTTCTGGGTGACCGAGGTAAGATCCGATAGGACATTTTGGACGTTATTTTGCATAATTCGGTGAGTGTTCCTTGTTGCTATATTTTCTTGACTTCATGACTCGTATTGTTGTTTGATAACGTGTTAAGTGCTTTCAATGATTTCCAAAACGAGTTTTCTGGGCGGGTGTGTACTTTATTGCACCCGACCTAAATAAATGTGAAATTTCCCAAGATTGAATGATTGGAACGTTACTTGTGCATGAATGTAAGCCTTTTGGCTGAATTGGGCCCTGCCCCTTGTTACCGATCGACTCGAGCCAGAAGCGGACTCGATCGGGCGATTTGGTGACCTGGGTGAACGTTTGGTATACTCGAGTATTACCTTGTAGGTTGGTGGAGGTTGGTGGAGCCTGGCCAATGTCCAGGAAGGGTTGAATGCAATGAACGAATGAACGAACGAGGGTTTTATTGATAAATGAAAAATGCATTTTCAAACGAATGAAGGAATAAAGAGAATGACAGGAGAACGAACGAATGAACGAACGTACCCTTTTCATGTGTGACTTATTGTAAATGTTGTAAATGTTTCTGTACTTATTGTTTGATTTATGACTTGATCCCATGTTCGGAACCTCATTGAGCTTTTAGCTCATCCCTTTAGTTTTGTTTTCCTTAACAGGGGAAGGAGAGCAGGGGCGAGAGCTCTGTATCGACTGGTTAGGTCTAGTTTTGGTTTTGTTTTGGTTCTCGCCCTAGTGCTTGACACGGGCTGGTTGTATGGTGACTTGAGAACTTTTGTATTCTCGACGGTTGTACTTCTTTCTGAGATAACAATGTATATAAGTTTTGTGTTAAGTTTTGGATCATCCTTTTGCTCTTTCTTGTGGTTCTATTTCTGATTTGTGTGAGTGAACGACTGAGTCCCGGCGAGAGTTGGGCAGGCGGTCCGCTGAACCCTCTAGTTCGCCTAAGGAGAAAGTGGGGCTGTCACAGTTGGTATCAGAGCCTGCTTCGCGTGGTCTCTGCGTGGAGTGAGCCTGGACTGAGTGGTGAATAGATATGAAGGAATAAGTGCTCGTT
This sequence comes from Coffea eugenioides, assembly GCF_003713205.1. Lineage (NCBI taxonomy): Eukaryota > Viridiplantae > Streptophyta > Magnoliopsida > Gentianales > Rubiaceae > Coffea > Coffea eugenioides. The sequence continues at coordinate 195,269 of NW_020864331.1, read as the reverse complement.
CGAGTCTAACCTCTGAATTGTGAATGTGATAGGCCTTATGATATGTGCACGGACCTTAGCCCAAGTAATAACCCAATCCGAGTTCCATTGGGCCCAGTCACACGTGCACGAGCCAAGCCCTTCAAAGAATCCCTCCAAGCCCTTGTTCGAATTGTCCAAAACCAACATGGAGTCCATAGAAATATTGAAGGCTTGAAGGATTTTAATCGAGTTATCTACACCATGACCCAAGCCCATGAAGAGTCAAGTGGGCCTCCAAATGAGTTGGCCGAATAGGGCCTTAGGCCTTAGTAGTTATTTAGCAATTGATTAGTGTTTAAGTAAGAGCATGGGTCGGCCCATCTTGTCCCAAGACCATGGGCCGACTTTCCCCTTTCCTAGTCCCTGTAGGGTTTCAGTCACTTTAGCCTATAAATAGGCTTGCTTTGTAAGGTTTTAGGGTAGACGTTTTATCAATAAAGTTTTGCATATTTTCGATTCTTCTTGAGAGAGAGATTCGACCCTTTTACTTGCTTTGGCAAGGGTTTTGAGCAGTCTTGCGTTCTGTCCTAGATTGTTCTACCGACCTATTCCCCTGGAGTATTCACCTTCATCGGAGTGTCGTCTACCGTCTTGAATCATATCGTGTCGTCCGTTTGGTTCTAGACCCCGCAATTCCAAGCGTTGGACATCCTCGCTAGATCCTTGGGCAAACGTGCTACGTGTCTCGAAACGTGTTGATCGAGGAACGTATCAGTTGGCTTCAGAGCTTTGGTGGAGGTATCTTCCGTTATATCCGTAGTTTTTGTCTTAGTTTTCCTTGTTTCCGCTGCCTTGTTTAAAAAAAAAAAAAAACGTCACTGTTCATCCGACACTGTTCATCCGCTACTGTTCATCCGACACTGTTCACGTTACTGTTCATCCGAACACAAAAATCTGTTGGTGTGTTATCTCCTTTGTGTTGTGTCTAGTTTGTTGATAATTTCTGTCCACAACTTGTTTCTTGCGTTTGAGTCGTTTGTTGCATCAAAAATTCTGGTTGTTGGTGTTTCAACGTTGCTCCCAAATCTGTCTCGTTAGTTGGTTGTCGCTTGGGCAGCAAGAACAATAACGTGACGGCTGCTAGGGTTTCCTTATCTTGCTAGGGTTATCCTTGCGGCTAGGGTTTTCTACTTGCGGCTAGGATGTCTACTTGCGGCTAGGGTTTCTTTGTACTCACTTGGACACTCTCTCTCCTACCTTTTTAGGAAACTTTCCCAAACTCTCTCATCCATTTTTTTTTGGAAACTTTCCTAAATTCTCTCATCCATTTTTTAGGAAACTTTCCTAAACTCTCTCATCCATTTTTTTTGGAAACTTTCTTAAAGTCTCTCATCTATTTTTAGGAAACTTTCCTAAATTCTCTCATCCATTTTTTTGGAAACTTTCCTAAATTCTCTCATCCATTTTTAGGAAATTTTCCTAAACTCTCTCATCCATTTTTTTTGGAAACTTTCCTAAATTCTCTCATCCATTTTTAGGAAACTCACCTAAAATTCTCTCATCCATTTTTAGGACCTTTCCTATATTCTCTCATCCACTTTAGGAAACTCTCCTATATTCTCTCATCCACTTTAGGAAACTCTCCTATATTCTCTTCCTAGATTTTAGGAACACTCTCCTACACTTTCTCCTATATTTTCTCCTAGTTTTTAGGAACACTTCCCTACACTTTCTCCTACATCTCTGTGATTACTCTTGAGGAAGAAGTTGGTGACATTTATTGGACTTGAGCGGCCTTTCTCAACTACCTAACCCAACAGGTAAAGGTATTTGGTAAGTCCATTAGAGTGAGTAATTGTGAGTGATACACGAGTGTCGAGAGAAAACACGTAAGGGAGCGTGAAAAACAATATCTTCGGTTTTGTTACTAACTTTTACAGGTTCCCTCATACATTCATGGCGAGTACAAGACGCATAAAAGTTAGCTCACCACATTGGCTTCCTGATCCTAAGGGAGTCAAAGAAGTGGCATTACGTGGTGTAGATGAGCAATTGGACATCGTCAAATCTCAGTTGCTTGGTTGGTTTTATACTCGTTGTGGTGTCAAAGATAAAATCTGTAGCTTGGCCATTGATGGGAGTTGTGAAGTCAACCTTGCAAGTGCTATCATGGTTGATAAATTAAATCTTCCAACCATTGATCATCTTCAACCATACAAGTTGACGAGCACTCATGGTAATGTTTGGGTTACTAAGTACACACTTGTACCTATTCAAATCGGCAAATATGTGGATGAGGTGTTGTGTGATGTAGTCCCAATTCAAGTGACACATGTGTTGTTGGGCAAAGCATGGATGTCGAGGCGAGAAATTAAATATGACGGACATACTAATAAGTATTCCTTCTTATTTAATAGCCGTCGTCTTGCACTTGTATCACTTACTTATGACCAACTTTGTATTGATCTAGCATGCATGAAAAGTGAGATTGAGCGTTATAGAATGGAGAAAAAGCTAGATGAGGGAATTGTGCCTGAAGAGGTAAAACCCGAGGGAGTTGAAAATAATGAGATGAAAGGGTCAGCTGTTGAACTAGAAAAAGAGATGGAAAAATCTAATGAGATGGGTGGTAAAAAGGAAGAAAGGAGAGAAAGTGGGCTGATCTTGAGCAACCCGGTGAAGGCCTATTATTTTCCTAACGAACTTACAGAAGGTGGAAAATGAAAACAAGGGCGGGTGTTAACATTCCAATTTCATGGAGGCTTGCAAAGTCTACAATTGATTTTGGAATGGAACACACCAAGATCAACTCAACTTGCCTTTGCTTGATCTGTATAAAAGTAGAAACACTAAACAAAGCGAAGGTAAGTTCGTTAGGAAAATAATAGGCCTTCACCGGGTTGCTCAAGATCAGCCCACTTTCTCTCCTTTCTTCCTTTTTACCACCCATCTCATTAGATTTTTCCATCTCTTTTTCTAGTTCAACAGCTGACCCTTTCATCTCATTATTTTCAACTCCCTCGGGTTTTACCTCTTCAGGCACAATTCCCTCATCTAGCTTTTTCTCCATTCTATAACGCTCAATCTCACTTTTCATGCATGCTAGATCAATACAAAGTTGGTCATAAGTAAGTGATACAAGTGCAAGACGACGACTATTAAATAAGAAGGAATACTTATTAGTATGTCCGTCATATTTAATTTCTCGCCTCAACATCCATGCTTTGCCCAACAACACATGTGTCACGTGAATTGGGACTACATCACACAACACCTCATCCACATATTTGCCGATTTGAATAGGTACAAGTGTGTACTTAGTAACCCAAACATTACCATGAGTGCTCGTCAACTTGTATGGTTGAAGATGATCAATGGTTGGAAGATTTAATTTCTCAACCATGATAGCACTTGCAAGGTTGACTTCACAACTCCCATCAATGGCCAAGCTACAGATTTTATCTTTGACACCACAACGAGTATAAAACCAACCAAGCAACTGAGATTTGACGATGTCCAATTGCTCATCTACACCACGTAATGCCACTTCTTTGACTCCCTTAGGATCAGGAAGCCAATGTGGTGAGCTAACTTTTATGCGTCTTGTACTCGCCATGAATGTATGAGGGAACCTGCAAAAGTTAGTAACAAAACCGAAGATATTGTTTTTCACGCTCCCTTACGTGTTTTCTCTCGACACTCGTGTATCACTCACAATTACTCACTCTAATGGACTTACCAAATACCTTTATCTGTTGGGTTAGGTAGTTGAGAAAGGCCGCTCAAGTCCAATAAATGTCACCAACTTCTTCCTCAAGAGTAATCACAGAGATGTAGGAGAAAGTGTAGGGAAGTGTTCCTAAAAACTAGGAGAAAATATAGGAGAAAGTGTAGGAGAGTGTTCCTAAAATCTAGGAAGAGAATATAGGAGAGTTTCCTAAAGTGGATGAGAGAATATAGGAAAGGTCCTAAAAATGGATGAGAGAATTTTAGGTGAGTTTCCTAAAAATGGATGAGAGAATTTAGGAAAGTTTCCAAAAAAATGGATGAGAGAGTTTAGGAAAATTTCCTAAAAATGGATGAGAGAATTTAGGAAAGTTTCCAAAAAAATGGATGAGAGAATTTAGGAAAGTTTCCTAAAAATAGATGAGAGACTTTAAGAAAGTTTCCAAAAAAAATGGATGAGAGAGTTTAGGAAAGTTTCCTAAAAAATGGATGAGAGAATTTAGGAAAGTTTCCAAAAAAAAATGGATGAGAGAGTTTGGGAAAGTTTCCTAAAAAGGTAGGAGAGAGAGTGTCCAAGTGAGTACAAAGAAACCCTAGCCGCAAGTAGAAAACCCTAGCCGCAAGGATAACCCTAGCAAGATAAGGAAACCCTAGCAGCCGTCACGTTATTGTTCTTGCTGCCCAAGCGACAACCAACTAACGAGACAGATTTGGGAGCAACGTTGAAACACCAACAACCAGAATTTTTGATGCAACAAACGACTCAAACGCAAGAAACAAGTTGTGGACAGAAATTATCAACAAACTGGACACAACACAAAGGAGATAACACACCAACAGATTTTTGTGTTCGGATGAACAGTAACGTGAACAGTGCGTATGAACAGTTGCTGTGAACAGTGGTCGGATGAACAGTAGCGATGAACAGTGACGTTTTTTTTTTTTTTTTTAAAACAAGGCAGCGGAAACAAGGAAAACTAAGACAAAACTACGGATATAACGGAAGATACCTCCACCAAAGCTCTGAAGCCAACTGATACGTTCCTCGATCAACACGTTTCGAGACACGTAGCACGTTTGCCCAAGGATCTAGCGAGGATGTCCAACGCTTGGAATTGCGGGATCTAGAACCAAACGGACGACACGATTTGATTCAAGACGGTAGACGACACTCCGATGAAGGTGAATACTCCAGGGGAATAGGTCGGTAGAACAATCTAGGACAGGACGCAAGACTGCTCAAAACCCTTGCCAAAGCAAGTAAAGGGGTCGAATCTCTCTCTCAAGAAGAATCGAAAATATGCAAAACTTTATTGATAAAACGTCTACCCTAAAACCTTACAAAGCAAGCCTATTTATAGGCTAAAGTGACTGAAACCCTAAAGGGACTAGGAAAGGGAAAAGTCGGCCCATGGTCTTGGGACAAGATGGGCCGGCCCATGCTCTTACTTAAACACTAATCAATTGCTAAATAACTACTAAGGCCTAAGGCCCTATTCGGCCAACTCATTTGGAGGCCCACTTGACTCTTCATGGGCTTGGGTCATGGTGTAGATAACTCGATTAAAATCCTTCAAGCCTTCAATATCTTTGTGAACTCCATGTTGGTCTTGGACAACTCGAACCAGGGCTTGGAGTGATTCTTTGAAGAGCTTGGCTCGTGCACGTGTGACTGGGCCCAATGGAACTCGGACTGGGTTATTACTTGGGCTAAGGTCCGTGCACACATCATAGACAGCTTCGAATATTCCGGCACGTATGAGCACCTCTTTATGCCTTCCAAGGATGTTCTCGACCCATTCCCAATAATGAGAAGTGAAGCACGCCTCGCCAAAGAAGGACGAAGGAATCTTCCATGTAGTTTCGTCAATATTAAATCCCACGAACGGAAGCATGAATTTGGCTATTTCTGGATCTCCGTTATGAAGTGACGAGTTTAATACAACCATTTCTTCTTCCCTCGACGTGGTGGAGAAAGTTGATGGTGCTACAACTTCTTTAGTCCACTTGCTAGTCCAATCTTCAAGATGAAAGCATCCTTCAAGGGATATAAAAGGCACAGCAAAGGTGTCGATTGCTAGCTTATTCACATATAATGACAAACTTTTTGATTGAGGTCATCCCCTCTCATCCGTCAATGAAATATGTGGCAATGGCATGGCGTAGTTCTTAATTTGCATGCTTGCTGAAATTTTGTAAAAGAACATATTAAATGATGAAGGGAAATTCTTACAAAATTTTGGTAATTAAATTACCTAATTGGTTGCCCTTTTCTCAAGTCCCTGAAATTGTTTCAAACTCCTCTTCAAGCACGGTTTTGGTTATCTACGAAGAAGCAAGTTAATAAAATTTAGATCGAAATCATGTATGATAGTAATATTTGGGGCGCAAAAAGACTGGTACAAAAATTGAGATCAAATTTTCATCCATGAAGAATAGCTCAAATATCATGCTTGGCGTTATTTTAGTAGATAAATCAAAAGGCCAAGCTGTCTTGTAACATGTCGGAGATACAAGTCTAAAGTACATGTTGAGTAGACAAACAAATTCCAAGTACTGATCATATTCAAAGCATCTAATAATGAAACATGCAAAAACCTTGACTGAAGCTTCTTGTAACAATTAAATGTTGCAAGTAAAAAAAAAAGCTTCAAGTATTTGGTAAGCGAAAAGAAAATATTTATTGGAGTACAACCAGCGGATGATGATTGACGCTTGCAACAACGGCAGCTTGATGATGCAGCTGAAGAAAGAAATAAAACTCGTCCAAGAATTTATGACCTAGACATGGCTATTTATAGAGGAAGGTTTGATTTGAATCCGAGCCAAAAAGGACTCTTTTTCCATACAAATTTGAAAGAAAGTGGATTTGCCTTCTGAAACCAAAATTAGTTTATCAAGTTCTTTGGGATTGCGTTCGTAATTGCAGAATTTGCAATGACTAGGAATTTTAATTCAACGTGGAATGGAGCAAGTGTGACTTGTTAATTCATGGGTTGTGGTTATGTTTCACAATTTGTACGGAACTTCTCTTTGAGTTTTTGGATTTAATTTAGCAGTTTACCAAGGATGCAAATTCTAGCTTTAAGAGGTTATCTGAATCTTACAAGGGAAAGCATTCTTGTGCACATAATATTCGAATTCCTAAAAGTAAAAAGAGATTTATAGCCAAGGCGGTGGACTTGAGGATATTACATGGTATGATTTGATCAGGGAAATTGAGATCACTAATTCACCAAGCTATGAGTCAGTGACTATTGTGGCATTTTGCATGGCCATATTACATAGTCGAGTCATGGCCATAAAAGTTTGTAAAAGCCTTAAGTTGGTCCACTTATAGGCTTTGTTGGAAAGTTAATATTTTAATGGTGTTGGGACCGAAGTGAAAAAAAACGGGTCGAAACTTGTCTATCCAAACTTGCTTCAAGCCTTCAGCATTCACAAACAAGTTTCGAGAGGGCATTTGTAAACATTGGAATTTTAATTAAATTCTAAAAATTATCATTGGTCTATAAATTATTTTTATGGCTTATTTTTATTCAATTGAATATGGCCATATGTCATGCACATTTGGAAGTTTGGCTATTCGTCAGCCAATTACGTCTCCCCACATATCAAGATGAGGTGTTGCGGTCAATTAAAATTGTCAAGATATCTCTGCCAATTAAATTATGCCTCGTCACATGCCTAGATGGTTTGGCAAAATTATGGATGAATATCTAAATAATTATTTCTTTATTAAAGAAATAATATCTAGAGTTATTTAATCCATGTAGATGTCTTATATACTGTAATAGCGTATCATATCAAGTGACGCCATGTCATATGTCTCTACGAGTTTGGCCAATCAAGAAATTACTTATTGGTATTATCTTTCTATTAGTAAATACAAAATAAAGAGATAATATTTAAATTGGCACAGTCCTAATATAACGGCATGTCTTGCCAGACAAGTAGAGTGGCATACATGTCTTCAACCTCTACCTCATACCACAGCTATAAATAGGGGTCTCTCTATCAAGAGGCATCTCATACATTCAAGTATTGAAACTCTAAGCTACAAAAGTCGAGGTCGTCAAGCTCTTCAAGTCTTCCATATATCAAGACTCGAGTCTTCAAATATTTTCTAAATTCTTCAAATCTTCCATATCAAGATTTGAAAGAATTAGCGGTGGATCCAAGAACAAGCTGCGAAACTCTTGGATTAGCATTTGAAGGGAAGAATCGAAGGAAACTCTCTACAAGTTTGAGAGAACCCCGGAGATTGTACTCACATATTTTCTTAAATTTATATATTGTATATTTGTCGTGTATTTTTCTTGTCTTTTGCAGACTTGAAATTTTGTCGCATACATATGTGTGTGAATTCACGAACTTATTTGTAAACAAATTTTATAGGGTCTCTTTTTTTTTAATTCAAGTTTGTGTCTAGCTTGGATTATTAAAAGCACTAGGCAATGCCCACCGTCAACTTTGACAAGTTAGTTAATAGACTAGGAAATCACTAAGAACTTTAAGTACATTGTATAATTGCAACCCTTTAAATCATAAATTTTTTTTTTTGGTACGTCGCTTGCCTAAACGTTCAAGTTCTAAACTCAAACTATCAAAACTAGGTACATATTCAAAACAAAAAATTAACGCAACCTGGAAAAATATAAGTTTTAAAGATTTGATAAGCTTAATGCATAAAACAAGGATATAAGCGTCATTTTGAATTTGTTTTTGGTCTATTGTATTAAGGAATAGTTTTTTTAACTCTTATCAAACCAGTTGCATGTTCTGTCGTATAAAGCAGTTGTTGTTTTAACTCTTATCAAACTGGTTGCATGTCCTGACCTCAAGGTCCCAACTCTGTCGTTGCATATAATTAACATATTTAGGCATTGGTATATCTATTATTTTTTAAAATGGCAAAACCTCATACACAGGAGAAGGATGTTGACTCTAGATTTTATTGATTGATAATGAAAAAAGAGGGGAATATAAACCTGGCCTTTAAAAAGTACATGAGCAAAATTAGATTAAAATAAGGTGTACTATTTCTTTAATAAAATGAAGCCAAAAACAAAAAACTAGCAAGCAGAAACACAAATACGAATTGGAGAAAGGTACTGGTATATCTAATTGTATATGTGCAATGCACTCTTAACATTTTTAAAAGGAAGCAATCCCATTTTGGTACCTGTTATACAATCCCATTTTGGTGCGTGAATGCAAGCTTCACACTTATGACACATTATTTTTCGCTTTGGCGATACGTCCTTTTTTTAGAATTTCTAAATCAATGAATTATATTGAGATCTTTGTCCTACGATTTTGTGTGATCAAACTTCAGACTATTTAAGTATAAAAAGCTAAATTGAAAGTATAACATACAAACTAAAAATATCAAAATGGAAATATTAGCTTATAATATACAAACTAAAAAATTTACCGAAAATTCTGACATACTTTGGATAGCCAAAATAGCTTAATCCTTGCTAACTAAAACTCACATTATTAGATTGTGAAGTTAAAATTCACGTTTACCAACTACTTAGTTTTATTTGTTTTTCCAACTTAAGCCATCTATCATTTTTTCAATGTTTATTTTATTTTTGTCCTCTAAAATGCTTTAAATCTCAAATCTCGTTTAGAAGACTTTTTCAAAATAGGATGAGAAAAACCTTGCTTAGTTATATGTTCCTACAGAAAAATCCTTTCATAATTGATTAACCATTAAATAATTATCAAAAAGAAAAAGGAAAAAAGTAATAGTTGACTTGTTTTGTGTGCTAGCTACATGGAAAAATCAAACTAAGTCTTTTTTAATTTTTGTGAAATAGTTGATTTTTAAGATTACTTTGCAACGAATTAAAGATTTTTTAGTTTGATAACCCAAACTGAAATTTACAGTTCTCTAAACAAATGAAGTCTAATTAACATCAATTTATTCCTCTAGGGTGTAAATTTTACGTTTCACTTTATTTTCTGATAATCTTCGAAGTTTAATCAATAGATGCTACTCCTCTTTTTCCTGTTTCTACATTTGTTGTCATGCTAATTTTATTTAAAAGCATCCATATCAAATATTCATTGCCCCGGCTCTTTGTCTATTTTCCCCGACAAATTTTAATATTCATTGCCCTGCCTAATTTTTTATTTTTCCCATCCATTTAGCTTTAGGTGCCAATTTGTCATTTTTTTTTCCGGAGAAGACAATTATAGTATATCTTGATTTATCCTACACTAAGGGAAAGGGTAGACCTAAGGAGGTTCAGGGATAACTCAAAGAGAACTGAACTACCACCGGACCAAACGGGCGTACCACGCAACCGTTTGAATTTTTTGAAGCAAATTCACATTTTAATGCGCCAATTTGTTCGCCTCAACATTTTTGGTCATACAAATGTATAATGGCCCCACACAAAAATGCTGCATCTTGTGCCCCTTGCCACTCCAGTAGGCCTGTCAACGGTCCGGGTCTAGACCCGGACCCGGACCGGATCCGTGAAATTTTTGCGGATAGGGGTAGGGATTTAATTCCGTTACTCGGATCTGGATCCGGATCCATTTTTTCAAACAAAAAAATGGGTCGGATACGGAATATATTATTTCGACCCGTATTAGACCCGGATTCGGATATAAATGGATTAATAATTTAAAATATATATATTTATCAATATAATTAGATTAGGGTGATGTATTTGAGTAAAGTCAATTTGATTTCTTTTCTTATTTGATTTTTTTTTTGTATTAGTTAGAAATTAGTTTACAAATATATATTTTTTCTCATTTTTATTAGAAATTGTAAGTTTTGATAATTTTTTCGGGTAGACCCGACCCGGATCCGAGACCCGTCGGATCCGGATCCGGATCCGGAACATAGAGTAGAAGACCCGTCGGGTAAACGGGTTGGATCCTGGTCCGATATGATATGCCCGGGTCCGAATAATGAATTCCGGCCCGGACCCAGCCCGTTGACAGGCCTACACTCCAAGCGTCCGCCGGTTGTTTTGTTTGCCTTGAAAATTCAACGGGCCCACTATTATCTTCTATCAGCTTATTTTGTCCTCTTGTCATTGGATATCGCCGTTAGTGAAAATATTTGTTTCTGCATTTAGACAAAAACTTTTGGGTGTATCTGGATAGGAGATTAATTTAAAAAATATTTAAATTAACGCTGTAGTGCTTTTGATAATATATATATATATACATATAAGATAAAAACTTAGTTAAACATATAAAAATAATTTTAAAATATATTTATAATACATGTCAAATGATATTTCGAAAAGAAATATCATATCCAAAGACAACCCTTGTTTTCGACAAGGTCTTTTATATTCTTAAATATCTATCTTCCTAGCATGACTTGTTGACTACGGTGGTCTCTGCAGCTATGAAAGCTACCGAGATTACTTGAGGTTGTAGACATAGTGTACGTGACTTTGTCTTATTTGCATGATGGCGGTATCTTTATCCTATTATCTTGACAAACAATAGTAGATGAGCATAACCATTTCAACTTGGTCCGTTATTTAATTAGAAAAGATATTATTTTCTGTGCCACCAGATACGAACCTTCTTGCGAGTGCTACGGCAGTTACTTCGCAGATTCGGGTGCATGAAAAATTTAGGAAAGTAAAATAATTCCACTCCTACTTTTGTCTCATTCACCCTCTTCCTATAATTTATCAATTCAAAGTGATGAACAGGCCTACATGGACTTTATGGAATTCAAAATTCTGATAATGATTTTGCAAACTTTTTAATTGTTTAAGTGTTAAAAGAATAAGTAGAGAGTGAATAAGTTTTAAATGGATGTAAATGCCTCACTTTTCAATATTTAACATCACGGACAAAAAGTAAGAGAATTAGGGCTCAAGATAGAAAAACCTTAATTATCCATTGAATTTTTTTGAGCAATTATACATTGAATTTGGTTTGCACATTGTAAAAACAAAATAAATTCATAAGCTTAACTGATCTGGGTAGTTTAGGCAAGTGAGCTAAGTTGCTAAGAAGACTATGCTTTTTGAGCTGACCTAGGTGCTTGACGAAGCCTACCTAGGTGGTATGGGTCTGACAAGCCAGCCTTGTGATCGCCGAGATACCATAAGGTAGAATATTACCACCACCCAATTTGTTCTAATGAGATGAACTGTGTTTGTTGAAACTGTCGTAGGGAGGTTGGATGAACTGACCTCCTATTAGTTCTTGAATATGACCTGCATACAAAAGGGTTGTCAAAGAATCGAGGTCTAAGCCCTCAGGTCACTCCTATGATCAAGTCAATTTCTGAGTTATTAATATTTTAGGAAAGGAGAAGTAAAGAAATGAGTAAGTATCAGATGGTCTACCTTTGATGGCCTGTACCTATATTTATAGGAATGAATCTTTTGATGATCACTCCATGAGTTCCTGATAAAGATTACTATCTAACTAGCGTGAATACCCGTACTATGCACGATGCTGACATTATTGAAAAAAATGAAAATAAAATGGTGAATAAAAAATGGTTAAAAAATTGTACCAACACAATTAAAATGTAATATCTGTCTAACAATAATTTGAAATATGATAGGATGTGTATATCATTCAAGAATTGCCTTTTTTAGAAAGATAGATCCTGAAAAAAATAATAGAAATTCATATTAGAAAACGAATGATATATGAATAAAAATGAATGTAATTGAATGTTGTTAAAATGAAGTACTTACAAATATTATGCATTCGATTTGATAATCTTACATGAAGGTGCGAACACTGTTCACACCAATCAACTTTTAGTACAAAATCTAAAATTGGTGATTTAATTAATTTTGTTGAATTTTGTAGAGTGCGTACTACAAATGAAAATGCACGATCTTTGCATGAATTGATTTGTTGGTTGAACAACCTATCACCATTTTCCTGAGAATTAAGTATGTACGAAATTCAAAATTAGTGTATTTTTTTACATAGTTTATAAATAGTATTATAAAAAACAAATATATATCAAGAAATTCTACCTTCCTTTGTAATTTTCTGAGATAAGAAGCATCACAACCAAATACGATTGTGCATGTCTATCTTGTAAATTAAGATGCATATTACCAATGGAATATCTGATTTGTATGTTAACATTATACCTGTTTGAAAAATAAAATGTAATATCTAATATAGAAAAATATGTTGAAATTAAAAGTACATAAAATTAATTACCTAACAACAGTGTCGACCACGTCATTACAATACAGACCAAAGTGACAAAGAATCAGATAATGACAATCTTTTTGTGATAAGAAACATTAACTCTTTTGGCCTAAAGATACGGAAACTATCATCATGACAATATCAATACTATACATAGTTATCGAACTCCAACAATCCAAACTAAGTCGCAAACAATCTGAAAATGTAAATTTTCTATCGTAAGAAATTTCTCAAATCAAATTCCATCATTTTTGTATCTAGAGGGAACTTGGTTCCATCAAAAGTCGAATACCAATACTTGTGCCATAAGAAAAAAGATGACACAAAAACAGTGATGGACATCTATTGCTTTGACCATAAAATAAATTTTTATGCTTACCGTTGGGTAATAAGTTGTTATTGAATCATGAGAAAATGAGTCTAAAATGATGGCCTATTACCTAACATTTCACTTCTATTTAAAGACGAAAGACAATAACAGCAATAATCAATCAAAAATATTACATTATTGGGAATAATATTTAAAAAAACAATGGAAATGCAAATGTTTAAAGAATAAATAGTACCGGAATTTCTAATTTGATGCGAACGACATTTTAATCAGTGTAGTTGGGATTTTGTCCTTCGAATTTGATGTGAGATTTCTCTTTCGTTAATGCAAAGTTGCTGAAATTTTTCGAACTGCTGTGCGAAATCGTTGCGGTGTACGTTTTGTTTTTTAAACAAATGTTTGCTCCTTTGCAATCTTGCGAGTTTGAAATTTAGCTGTCGTTGAAATGCTTGTAGGCGGGCATGTTCCATATTGAAATTAGGTTAAGGGCTAAGATGGATACCATAAAAAAGTTGAATGAGATAATAAGTTCTTAGGGAAAACGCAAGAAAGTTCTCTTAATTGGAGTGAGCACGCAAGAAAGTTGAATCAGGATGCTATGTTTTGGAGGACTTTTAATTGGAGTGGAATTCTTAAATTAGAGGACTCTTAATTGAAGTGGGAAAGTGGAAAACATATAGGAAAAACGTGAGCATGATTATAGGATTTTTAGGAGCGGTTATTGGATTAGTTAAGAGATAAACATTTCTTAAATTGGAGGACTCTTAATTGGAGTGGGAAACGTGGGGAAAATGTGGGGAAAATGTGAGCATGATTATAGGATTTGTAGTATACTCAATAACTTGATAATATACTCAAATCACCGATGAGATAAAGTTTGCCTAAATAAGCTTGATAGTGTCCTAATTCCTTGCCCAAAAAAAAGTACTAAATAGTCCTAATTAGCATTGCAAGTTATGGCAACGTGCCAGTGGCATCTAGTGCTAATTTTTTGGGGTCAAAATCTAGTCCTAATTGGTTTTGCTATTTCTTGATCATGTTGTATGTTTCTGAATTCTATTTAGCGTGTAATAATTGATAATAGCTTATTCTATTCTTTCATGGTATTAAACAGGCGAAAACCACACCAGAAGTGTGATGAATTTACTATAAACTCCTAATATTATCTCCCCTAATTTTTGTATACTTTTTAAAAATTTAAACTTTTGTCAACAATAGGCTAGTCACGCAAATAAAAAAAAAAGGGGGGACTGGTCACACATCTTATTCTTTGCCCTAAAGAACTCAATTTAGCAAATTTCTTAGAATAATGGTGAAAAAAATCATAACAATGGAGGAACTTGGGTTTGTTTCTTTTTTTTTTTTTGGGATCTGAAACAGCCCTATTCATTTTTAAAAAATAAATAAATTGGCCATCTTATGTTCATTAAGAAAGGGAAAGTCCATTGCACATGGATGTCCGGCCATCCTTAAGGGAAAAAAAACAATTGTTCCGTTCTTGGGATTTTTTTTAAGGTTAAATATAGTAAACCCCTTAACTTTACATTTAGTTGCACTTTACCCCCTCAACTTTACATTTAGTTGCACATTTGTGATTTTTTTGAAACATGATTGTAATTTGCAAAGCTCATTTGTAGAGGTGGTTATAGAATTAGTTTAGTGATAAATATTTCTTAATTATAAAAATGTAAAATTGTATTAAAATAGCATGCGAATGAGCATTTGTCTTTAATTAAGGAGTAAAAAGGATTTAACGTATAAATAACAAACTATAGACGGTTTATGAAGTAGATAGTGGGAAAGTTTTTAAATTTTAAATTTGACTGGTGATAGGGTTGGTTATAATGCACTACTTTTATGTATTAAAATAAATACAAAAATTTAGAAAAAAGAATGAGAAGTTTGGAAACCATTGAGAGGCTCTCTCCTAAAAACCCACTTTGTAATACATATAGATATAGATGATTATCACATGAGTTCCTAATAGAGATAATCCTTTAGTGATTATCTCATTAGTTTGGATGATCATTTAGAAATGTTATCAAGTGATTGGAGATAATTCCCATTGTTCATTCTTTCTTTTTTTTGTCAAAGGTCCACTGCTATCTATCAGTAGTTCATTCACTTATCCATTAATAACAAGATTAGCCTTATCTATAGACTCAGACATACATATAGTTTGGCTATGTCCAACCAACGTCGTTCGACCATTCTGCCATAATAGCTCAGCTATGATAGTTCGGCCATGATATATGTCATGTATTAATTTTTCTAGCCTCTACAATAGGCCCCCAAATCAGATATTTTCCAATTCGAGACAGATTCGATCTATTACCTATGCATATATTTCTAATTGGTTATACTATCTTGGCAGATAATTTTGACCAAGAGTTCACAAAAGATACTAATTGACAATCTTGTATACATAGATTGCTACAAATGATCTAGAAAGCTTTAACCCCTATGTTATTATGATAACTTAGTTCAAATCGTCTAAATTATAGTGCCAACTTAACTCATCAAAACTTTAGACAATCAATTTTATCGTGGTGATGTTAGCTTATATGTTAGCTCAGTAGTGTGTGAGAGCTCTTCTCATAGAATAGCTCATTACCTTGTGATGAATTCTATAGTTCGTCATCTTTTGACAAATTTTGTACTTTATCATCTTTTGATGACCGCTGTAGTTTGCCATGTTTTGATGACCTCTGTAGTTCGATATCTTTTGATGCCTTCTACTCACAACTCAACTCATCATCTTGTAATGAGCTTTTTTTGTAAACCAACTCATCACCTTGTAATGACCTCTTTAGTTCGTCATCTTTTGGTGAACTTTGTGGTTTGTCTCTTTTGATGAGCTTAGCAATTCAGCATCTTTTGATGACCTCCACAGTTTGACATCTTTTGATGAGCTTGGCAATTTGGCATCTTTTGATGACCTCTGTAGTTTGGCATCTTTCGATGCCTTTTGCTCGCAAATAAGCTTATCATGTTGTGATGAACTTTCTTCGTAAACCAACCCATCACCTTGTGATGATCTTTTAAGTTCGTCATCTTTTGGTGAACTTTGTAGTTCGTCATCTTTTAATGAGCTCGACCATCCGACATTGTATGACAACCTCTATAGTTCGGCATCTTTTGATGAGTTCAGTATCTTTTGATGACCTCTACAGTTTAGCATCTTTTAAGAGCCTCTGCAATTCAGTATATTCTGATGGCCTCTACTCATAGTTCAGCTCATCATCCTATGAGCTTTTCAAGAACCAGATTTTGGTCTAGGAGAACTTTAATTTAGTGACTTTCATCTAGGTGAGGTTGGCTCTTATTCTTTTCCCTAGTCATTGTGTAACTAGAGATTGCTTTCGAGGACCTCAACTCATCGATTTTCACTGAGATAGGTATACACATGTTTTCTTATCTAGTCATCCTATAACTGGATTTTGCTTTTTTGGTATCTCAGTTCATCAGATTTCATCATGATGAGATCAATTTGAATTCTCTTCCCTATTCATTATGTGATTAGAGTTTGTTATTTAAGGAGCTTAACTCTTCGGTTTTGATCAACATGGGGTATTCTCCTTGTTCAGCTTCTCATCATGTGATGGGTTCCTTACCTCGTCATCTGGTGATGAGGTCTTTGGTGATGGCTTCTTGTCTTCTTCTCGTTATCTTATGAGAATATATTCCCATTTAATCTTCATAACCATGGTGAAATGGTCCTAAGTTTGGAGGGTGTGGTGGGGCCAATCCACCACGGCCACGTGTCAGTTCAGACTCGGTGATCTGTCAGTTAGGTTCGATCAGTTCGGAACAAATGGTAGTCAGCTCGCACGTTGCCGTCGCCTCCTCGCTAGATGGGCCTGGTGGGCCGCAGCTCTCGAACTTCTCGGAACCAGCAAACGGAGCCCTAAGAGGACTCCCTCTCTACTAGGACTATTAATCCTATAAGGAAACTACCGCTAAGAACTCTATAAATACAACACAATGGGACAAGACAAGGTACACTTTTTCTACAGCAATCAATACTGTCGCTCTATTCACGGCTATCACTGACTTGACTGTCGGAGCTACACCAGAGAACCAACCCCCGTCGTTAGTCTCTCTTGCAGGTCAGTTCGCTCACCCCGTTAGTACCAATTCGCTCCATCTCAGTTCGCTCAATTCAGCGCTGCTCAATTCGGATCGCGCTCTCGGCCGTCCTATCAATTGGCGCCGTCTGTGGGAATCGTAATTCTTCTATTGCGAAAACATGCCGAAGACTAGATCTCAGAAGAATGTTGATGAATCCAAGGGGAACGAGCGGAGTGACCCCCAAAATCCCAGTCAAGATCCAACTCCGAAGGATGAGGGCCCGGAGCTCTGGCGGATCCCGCCCAAACAACTAGTGCAAACTGTGGCGGACAATATGCCTACTTTCGAAGCAATCATGAGCTACCTCAAAGGGCAGACCGGAGACCATCAAGACCAGGAGCCCAAGGCACGAAAGACGGGTGGAATTGAACCATCAGAATCTCGAACGGGAAGCCTCAATCCCCGGCAGAAGCGGGCACGGAAGGAGCTCACGAGTGAACAGATCGAAATTCTGGAGCTCTCTCACAGGAACTCCCAAACAGAACACCCTGAGCCCTTCCGGGGTTCCCGCGAAGGGAGCCCTCTCAAAGAGAGACGAGTACCAGATACAGGACGAACTGGATCTTTTGCTAGATTCAGAGGCGGGCAAATATACCGCCTCCCCCTTTGTGCTAGACATCGAGGACTACCCGCTGTCCGCTAAGTTCAAAATACTGACCATGAAATCCTACAATGCGACCACGGACTCGGAGGATCACCTGTTCGCATTCTTGACACAAATGTGCCTACAAACAGCTGCTGCTGCAATCAGATGCAAGACCTTCTCGATGTTCCTGGAAGGAAGGGAGCGTCAGTGGTTCCAGAGAGTACCTCCCAGGTCAATTCGGTCCTTCAACCAGCTCGTGCGACTGTTGAACCTTAGTTCGTTTCGCCACGAGCCTTTTCCAAGATTACTGCTCACCTGATGACGATTCATCAAAAGCTTGAGGAGTCGCTGCGTGAATACATGGTGCGATTCAACAACGAGTCCCTCCAGATTCGGGATCGGGATGATAAGGTCATCATGGCCGCCTTCATCAATGGACTGTGCAATCAGAAACTATACACCGAGTTCGTGGAGAACCTCCCAAGTCAGTTCGGGAGATGCTGGACCGAGCTCACGAGAAAGCTAATGCGGAGGAAGCCAATCGCTTGAAAAGCGCACAAGAAAGGCTGAGGAAATACAGGCGCATAAAGAACGTAAACTTGGGAAACGCGCGACCTGGTCAGACCCGAAAGAATACCTTTGACCGCCTACCCAGAAGCAGACCCTTTGAGAGAAAGAGGGCCTGGACTTCCCTCACAACTCCTAGTGTGAGATCCCGATTTGTCCTTAATTTTGAATAAGGATTATTAGTGCTAAATTTTGCTATAAAATTTGATTTTTAAGGATGATGGTAATTCTTTACATGTGATTTTACTTTTAGAATTAAAAGAAAAAAACCTTAATTTGGAATTTTATTAAAACCCTAATTTTTGCTTATGACAAAAGGTTGTTGTTTAATTGCTTTGATGTAGAATAAAGTATGTTTAGATATAGGTGATTAAGATAGGAAGGTGCTTAGTAGAGAAACTAAGTAAGGTTAATGAGATTGGACTAGATTAAGTTTAAGTCCTATGGAGTAAATTGTAAGGAGTTCAAATGTTCAAGGGCAAGAGTGGAATAAAATGGTAAGTTGAAGTGTAAGGGTTAAAGGAGCAAAATGGAAACTTTTATGTGATTGGGTGATAAGAAAATATCTTCTCATGTGTTGACTAGGCTTATGACTAAGCTTATATCTAGAATATTCAAGAGGAACCAAGTTATTAAACAACAAAAATAAGAAAGAAATAAAGAGAGAGAGGGCCGAACCTCTGAGGGAGGAAAAGAAAGAAAACCTTCAACTTATATCTTTCATTTCTTGCTTGGATCTTGCAAACCAACCGATTAAATCTTGAATTTATCCATAAAAGTGATTTGCTAAGGGTGTTTCAAGGACTTGGTGGAGTTGTTTTGGAAGAAAGAAACCTAAGCTACTACCTTTCTTGGGGTGTCAAGGTATTTTGCTTGGAAACTCCCTTTTGTTCCTAATAATGGTCAATTAGTAGCTTGTAGTGGCTAAACATGTTATTTTATGGAAGATTTTGTGGTTTGAGGTGGAATTAGTTAAATTTCAGATATTATTGGGGATTTTTCTGATTTTATATGATTATTAGTGGTTGCCCATGTATAATGGTTTGATATGGTGTAAAATGAGGCTTTTATATGTTAGTTGTAGTTGGATGCGGAAAATTTCAGCTTTGTGCGGAAATTCCAGGTTTAGGGTTTCAAATTTGCCTGTTCTGACCGGATTTATTTGGGCATGTTAGAGACCGAATCAGCCTTTTCCTAAAACATGAAAGTTGTTGGTAATTGAGTAAGCTAGCTACCTATAAAATTTCAGCTCAATCAGAGTACTGTATCATGTGAAATGACCGAAATACCCTTGACTGCCATGCGCCCTGTTTCGCTCCTAGATTTCTATTTTCGTGGAAATTTCCATTTTTGACCATGAAAATGTATGATTTGGCTTTGGAGGTCCTCATAAGAAATGTAGGTTTATGTCTTAACTTCGAAACAGTATAAAGTGAATCCAAATCTAAGATCCGTAGCTCCAGTTATGACCACAACAAGATCGGTTTTCAGAACTGCCTTTGAATTTGGACAGTTCTGACAGGAACTTTGGACCCGTTTTTCACCCTGCCCTGTATTGATTCAGGTTTTAACCAAAACATAAAAGTTTTAGAATTATGAGATAGATTTCCAACGCCTTTGGAATTGCTTGATTTGGATTTGTGAGCTGTGAGTTATGGTTCAGCAAACAGACCCTGTCTGTCACCCTAAAATGCAAACTTCTGGTACTGTTTTCCATACTTTCGACCTGCTTCCATTCAGATCTAGATTAAGGTGTCTTCATGAAAATTGTAGCCCTTCCTCTTAGCTTCGCAAAGGTACCTAATGCACTTTGATCCGACACTCATAGTTTCGATTGTGTTCAAAACAGTTTTTGACCCCAAAACGGTTGTGCTGCCAGTTCCGTTTCTGTATGCCGTTTCCGCGCATGCATGTGTCGATTTTGCCGTTTACTTTAGTTATGCATGTTAGTAGCCGTTTGTGATATATTGTGATGCAATATTCTATTTCAGACGGTGGTGAGCTAGACGGAGCCAGTGGGGCCCACTAGCTGGCGAGTTGAATTCATTTCCGTACTTTCTCTTGTTATACTTGCTCTTTAGATGAGTAATCAGGGTTTCTGTGTAACTCAATACTAATATGAGTTTACTATGAAAAATGGGCACTTAGGCGAGAGTGTACTTTATCGCGCTCGATCTAAACTCCATTAGTTGCTATTGATACCTGTGAAATATGATTTTGTGAATTGTTATGGAGCATTTATTGCTTGTGAAATATTTGGGAGCATATATTTCTTGAACTAGAGCATTTATTGCTTGAACCAGAGCATTTATTGCTTGAACTACGATTTTAGAGCATTTATTGCTTGAAAATATTTTAGAGCATTTATTGCTCGTGACTTGAGTTGAGGCTCATGGTCTCTTTATGGGGAATCCTTTAAGAGAAGTGAGCTGTGTGGCTCAGGATCTCAAGGGTCAACCAGTGGTCAAGCTCGACGAATGAGTTGGCTTCGGAGCCACCTGTATCCTTACCATGTGGTGTTACTTTTCTGCTTTTGCTTTGCTCTCACTGTGCAAATGTTGGCATGTGAAAATTACATTTTTACCCCTGGTTAGTCACTAAGCTTATAGCTTACCCCCTTTTCTTTTGTTTTCCTTAGCAGGGGCAGACGTTGGAAAATTTTGGGCACCATCACTAGTATAGTTAGGTTTGGTTTGTAATAGTTGAACAACTAAGATATTTCTTTTACTTTGGTGATCTGTATAAAGAACCCGTCTTCGGGTCTACTTTTGCTTTTGGTTCATAGCATCGAATTCTGTAGTAGTCTCGATAACTCCTCTTGAGGATGTAAATACTCTTTTGGAATTGCGTATTGTGAATAGTGCTCTTTTGGTTTCTTTAGTTTTTATTGTTTTGTATTTTCGAGTCCCGGCGAGAGCTGGGCAGGCGGTCCGCCGAACCCTCTGGTTCGCCTTAGGGTGAGGTGGGGTTATCACACCTAGGGCTCAGGTCCTCGCGGTGATGGAACAGGAAGGTCTCTCTCGACCCCCCCGACAATTGGTGGGTGATAAGAGCAGATGAGATCAAACTTTGTATTGCGCTTACCATCGCGACGTGGGGTATGACACCGAGGACTGTCGTCACCTCAAGAAGGACATCAAAAAATTGATCAAGCGGGGGCATCTAAGGCAGTTCATTCGGAACGGACGAACTGACCAGAGCCAAGGGGAGTACAAGCGAGAACGCACGAACTACCCGCGCGACCGACCTCGGGGTCCCCGCGACCGAACTCCCGAACAGGAGGTGCAGAACTTAGCGGGGGTAATCAACACCATCGCGGGAGGACCAGTTGGAGGAGATAGTCACACAGCTCAACGGAGCAACCGTTCCCCTCCTAGTTAAAAGAATCCAAGTAAACGGTTAAAAATGTACGAGGAGAACATTTATGGACCTGAGGACGCAGTGCCCTTGGCTTCCAATAACCATGAGGCCATCTTGATAGAGATCATAACATGCAAGTACAAGGTAAAGAAGGTGTACATAGACAATGAGAGCGCCATTGACGTGCTGTACCACAAGACTTTTAAAGAACTGCAACTCGAGGACAAGCAGCTCATCCCAATTTGAACTCCCTTGATTGGCTTTGCAGGTCCACTGGTAACACCTGAGGGAATGATAACTCTCATGGTTACGGTGGGGGTGTCGCCAAAATGCCGAACTGTTCCGATGAACTGCACAGTGGTGAAGGAGCCATCGTCGTATAATATGATCCTGGGGCGGCCTACCCTGAACGCACTCCGAGCTGTCTGCTCAACTCTGCACCTTAGCATGAAATTTCCCATACCTGCGGGAGTAGCTGAAGTGCTAGAGGATCTAGAGGTAGCTTGGGCCTGCTAAATCGCCACTCTTAAGGGCAAGAAGAAGCTGGTAGTTCAAACAGCCTCCTTAGAGCCTTGGGAGCCAGCGGAGAGGAAGGAGAGACTGGAGATAGATGAAGGGCTGCTCGAACTGCCGATCAGCAAAGAACGACCAGATCGCATAGTTAAGACTGGCTCATGCTTGAGCGAACTGACCAGGAAGGCGCTAGAATCCCTTCTGGTGGAATATGCAGAAATCCTCGCCTGGAGTGCGGAGGACATGCCCAAGATTCCGTCCGAGCTGGCAATTCACAAGCTGCATGTGGACCCCAGCGTTCGGCCTGTGAAACAGAAGAAGAGAAATGTTGCGCCTGAACGAAATGAGATCGTCAAGGATGAGGTAGGCAAGCTGTTGGAGGCCAAGATTGTGAATGAGGTCTTCTATTCGACCTAACTAGCCAACCTTGTGCTGGTAGAAAAGGACGACAAAGCTTGGAGGATGTGCGTGGACTTCATCGATCTGAACAAAGTTTGCCCAAAGGATTGTTACCCTCTTCCCCGAATCGACCTACTTGTGGACTCAACAATGGGATATGAGATCTTCTGTTTCTTGGAAGCCTTCAAATGATACCACCAGATAGGCATGGATGAGGAAGATCAGGAGAAAATCTAATTCATCACTGAGTACGGAACCTATTGTTATGTCACCATGCCGTTCGGATTAAAAAATGCAGGAGCGACATACCAAAGGCTGGTGAACAAGCTGTTCAAAGATCAGATAGGCCGAAATATGGAGGTCTACGTGGACAACATGCTGGTCAAAAGCCAAACTCAGGAGCAGTTCATCGCAGATCTTAGAGAGATCTTCGACGTCCTTCGGAGCTCATGGATGCGGTTGAACCCCAAGAAATGCACCTTCGGAGTCAGCTCGGGCAAATTTCTAGGATACATGATATCCAAAAACGGAGTAAGAGCTAACCCCGACAAAGTGAAGGCCATCATGGACATGGCTCCTCCCCGAAACATAAAGGAAGTGTGGCAACTAGCTGTTAGGATGGCAGCCTTGAGCAGGTTCCTATCGAAATCAGCAGTCCGGGGCTCTCCCTTTTTCAAGGCCCTAAGAAGAGGTCCCCAATTCGAGTGGACCTCTGAGTGCTAAAAGGCATTCGACGAACTGAAGACCCACATCGCCAAATTGCCAACTTTAACTTCTCCCGGACAAGGAGAAACCCTGTTCATCTACTTAGTTGTGGGAGAGAAGGCAGTCAGGATGGTGCTAGTTCGGGAAGATGACCAAGTCCAGAAGCCGGTTTACTATGTCAGCCATGCTATGCAGGGGGCGGAGACCAGGTATTCTGTAATTGATCGATATGTCCTGACGCTAGTTCACGCGGCCCCGAAACTCAGATCGTACTTCCAGTCTCACACCCATCGTAGTGGTGACAGACCAGCCCTTGAAGCAAATCTTGTCCAAACCTCACATGTCAGGAAGGATGTCAAGTGGGCTGTAGAGTTGTCCAAGTATGACCTCGATTATCAACCTCGGACGGCCATCAAGGCCTAGGCACTGGCTGACTTCATAGCAAAAGGTGTTTCCTTTGGACAGCAGGAGCCCGAACAGGCCGGAGAAGTAGGTGCGAAGCCGGCCGAGGCTGATCAGGCCAAAGAAGCTGGCACCGAACTGGCCGAGGCCGAACAAGCCAAAGAGGCAGCTGTGCAGGCCGAGGCTGAACAGGCCGGAAAGGCTGGCGCTGAACTAGCGGAGGCCGAACAAGCTGGAGAGGCCAACGCGAGGCTGACTAGGGCAAAGAAGCTGGCACCAAGCCAATCGAGGCCAAACAGGCTGGAGAGGCTGGCATACGAGTCGAGGCCAAAAAGATCGAAAAGGTTGCCAAGCAGGCCATCCCGACCTGGACATTGTAAGTAGACAGAGTTTCAAGCAAGGAAGGGTGTGGAGCCGGGTTTCTCCTAATCAACCCTACGGGGGAAGAACTGGCTTACGCCTTGAGATTCGACTTCAGAGCTTCCAATAACAAGTCCGAATATGAGGATCTGATCGAAGGGATGGAAATGGCCCGAAAACTGGGGGCTGAATCAATAAATGTCTATAGCGACTCGCAGCTGATAGTGAATCAAGTTTTGGGAAATTACGAAGTTAAAGAGAAACCGCTGAAGAAGTACGTTGCCAAGGCGCATGAACTGAGGAGTCTGTTCAAGCAGTTCACGCCTGAACCGGTCCCTCGAAGTCGGAACAGAAGAGCCGACGCCTTTTCCAAGTTGGCCTCCACTTCATTCGGCACACTGAACAAGGAAGTATTGGTAGAGGTCGTGAAAAGGCGAGCGTATGAACAGCTGGACACCGCAGTGATTCAAGTGATGAACTCATGGATGGACCCTATTGTGCGATACTTAGCCAACGGAGAACTCCCCTCAAACAAAGTGGAGGCTCGAAAAATCCTCCTCAAGTCACAGAGGTATGTCCTCACGGATGGAGTGCTCTATAGGAAATCATACCTACGTCCGTGGCTGAAGTGTGTGACGTCCGAGGAGGGAGACTACATCCTACGCGAGCTACATGAGGGCATCTGTGGAAATCATGTTGGCCCGCGGGTTCTGGCCAAAAATGGGATGTTATCCGGATATTACTAGCCTACCATCTTCTGGAACTCGGCCGAACTAGTGGCGAGGTACAGGTCATGCCAACTACACGTACCAGTTCACCATACCCCGACTCAAGAGCTGGTTCCCCGCCAAAACCCGTGGCCGTTATTCCAGTGGGGAATAGATCTGCTTGACCCATTCCTCCGGGCTCCAGGAGGGTATGAGTACCTGGTGGTGGCAATAGACTACTTCACTAAATGGGTCGAAACCAAACCACTCAACACCATTAGCAGCAGGTCGATCCAGAAGTTCCTCTGGAGGAACATAGTCTGTCGGTTTGGCATACTACGAGTCCTGGTCTTGGACAATGGCCGGCAGTTCGCCCATAATTCCTTTCAGGATTGGTGCTCCGAGTTCGGGATCCGGCAGCACTTCACTTCCGTGGGACACCCTCAAGCTAATGGCCCGGTAGAGAACGTCAACAAGACTATCATGCATGGCTTAAAGGGTCGAATAGAGTCCGCCCGAACTGGGTGGATGGACGAACTGCCTACCATACTTTGGACTTACCGGATTACGCCCCGAACTGCCACCCAAGAAACTCCATTTGCTTTAGCTTACGGTGCGGAAGCAGTTATCCCAGCGGAGATCGGTTTGCCATCAAGTAGGGTGCAAAATTTCGCGGCCCAAGGTAACAAGGAGGAAATGCGGTTCAACTTGGACTTACTCGAGTAGAAGAGAGAAGAAGCAGCTATAACAATGGCTAAATACTAGGGACAAGTCGCGCGGCACTACAATGCCAGGGTAAGACACCTGTCCTTCAAATCGGGAGATCTGGTCTTACGAAAAAACTCAGTAAGTCGAGTCATGGGTACAAGTAAGCTGGATCCGAACTGGGAAGGTCCCTACGTGGTGAAGGAAGCAGATCGTGCGGGGTACTGTAAGTTAGCTCGTCTCAATGGAGAAGAAGTCCCACGTACACCATACAATACAAATTTGAGGCTTTTTCACTAGAGTTCATCTATTCTGTTCACACGTAACCCATGCTATGTTACGTAAATTTGAATAAGTTAGACTCCAGTTCGCGCAATTGTATCCAGTTGAGGTTGGATTGCTTTGCGTAAGTTAGAAGTCAGTTTGTGCGAGTCAGTCAACGCATCAATAAGATAAGATTCTGTTTGCACCAGTGTACTACGACAGTATAACATGAATGAAAATTTTGGCTAAGTGTTGAGCGAAAGAGAGATTTCATTCCTTCCAAAAGAAATTTACAAAAGGAGCAGAGCTCTTGCAAAACGAACTGGTTCTATCCAGTTCGGCACCCTATTCTAATTCCTAGCTCGGCCCCTCTAGTTCTCTCCTTCCTCCTCCTCCTGCTCAGGTTCTAGGGTGGTCACGGGCAGCGAGGGATTAGCAACCAGATCGGCCAGCTTGCGCCCGCGCGAGTAGCCTTCCACCAGCCGGTCGACCTGCTCCAGGGCATTAAGGTTATGCTTTGGGAATTTCCCTAGGTCAAACCTTGGCAGATTCAGCTACTACACCTCCTTCAGTGCCTGGATGTATCCGTGTTGGAGCACTGGAGTGTTCTGTAGACACCAAATTTTTAGTGTAATTTCATTTACTTTTTATTTTTATTTTTATTTGTCGTGTTAGTTTTTATTTACTTTTAGTTTTTTATTTTAAGCCATTTTAGCGTAGAATTTCTCGAAAATAAAAGTATTCACAAAAATATGCTTTAGTTATTTTTTAGATTTAAATTCATTGTTATTTAATTAAGAAAAAAAAAGGAAAAAAAGAAAAGAAGGAAAAAGAAAGAAAATTAGCATTTCATTTTTACCTTTTTATGCCTAGTTCCGCTCATTTTATTCAATCTTTCTTAATTAGTTATTTTTCTTTATATTTTTTAAATTATTATTTAAAAAAAAAGGGAAAATTAACCGCACATGCATGCGGCATGAAAACACTTTCACAGGAGATAGCTGCGGCATTCTTGGCTCTCAATGGATCGGATGGCTGGGAATTATGGTGACAGCCAGCCCTTCATCCTCACCTTTGAGGTGAGGGTTTAGGGGATATAGGTCCCATATAAAAGCAAGGAGAAACGGCTAAGGAGGGCTGGAAAAAGAAAACGGGAAGAGCGAAACTGAGAGTGAGAGAGATTGAGAAAAAGAGAGGGCGGCGGCTAGGTTTAGAGGAAGAGAGCTCGGTGAGAGTGAGAGATAGAGAGAGCTGAGGCAGAGAAAAGAAAGCCAAGGAAGCCACGGAATGGCTTGGAGAGCAAGAGGGAGCTGGAAAAAGAAAAAAGAACCAAGAGAGTGATACAGGAAGTTCTCGGCTGTGGGTCTGAGAAGGAGAAAACGGGCAGCAGACGGCGAAGAAAACGGAGAACAAGGGAAACAGGGGAAGGGCTTCGGCGATAACAGAGAGCGAGTGGAGCAAGGAGAGGAGGTTTCAGGTTCGAATCAAAACCTTAGCAGCAACAGAATCCACCCCTACCGCCTCCCTGCTTCACCGAAAAAACAGAGGGGATAAGGCAACAAGAAAGGTTGACGGCTGAGGGAGATAACGGCGAGGGTAGCTGAGAAAAATCAGAAGGAAGGAAGACTTTGAAAGGGTAAGCGAGAGAGGCGGCGAAGGAAGGGAAAAGCTGCAGTAGCCATTGAAGTCGAGATTCCATCACCATCATTTCAGCCCTCCATCGCCTTCTGCAGATCTGCACCAAGGTATTTCAGTCACAAACTCATGCCAAGTTTGGATTTTTCTGTCGTTAATGCTTGATGTATGGTCGATGAACGCATGGGCAATAGCTTGAGGGTCCTCGGTGGTGTTTTTATAATGAATTTGAGATGCTTTTGGTTCGGGATCTATAGCTGATGGTTGTGATAAGTAAGCCCAGCAAAATTGAAAATTTTCTCTCTGTTATCTGATTTACATGACCCTCTGATCTGTTTTGTTTTATCGTAAGATGTTTTTTGGTTCTGCCTGGTTTCTGTAAGCAAAAAAGGGTTAAAGAATATGTGGGTTTTTGGCTAAAAATAATGGTTTTGGTTCTGGTCATATGAACGTGAATGCATGGGTCAAGTTGTGAAGCTCATAGTGGCTTTTTGTTGCAACAATGGCATATGATGCATTGTTTACTTACAAGAAATTTCCTGTTCGCTTGAACTCTCGGTTGGATAGTCATTGGAATGTTTGATGACCCCCTTTGTTTGGGTTTAGATTTACTTGGGTTGAACATTGCGTATGGAGTCTGCTGCAATAAACTTGAAGGTTGTCGACTCATTGCCACAGCTTTTCTTCTCCTTTTGGATGCTGAAATTGTAGTAGTTTGACCACCTTGTTGTTTGTGTAATTGGATGTTTGATTTTCAGTAGTAAAACATTTAAGTTGTGCATCCTTGCTAGCTTGAGATTCGTTTGCATGATATATGTGATCAGTAAAAAGGGAAAACCGCCGCGCGAAAGATATGCGTGCCACAAGTTTCTTCCTTCTCTCATTTTTACTGCAAATTTTCACAACTGTTGCAGCCGTGGCCTGTTTGTTTTCATTTTTAGACTTTTAGTTGTTCTAACCCAAGTCTGAACTCGCATTAGTTTGATTCTGGTTTCGGTGTTGGCTTAGCGTTATTTCGATCATGCTTGGCTGTTTTCTTTTTCTTTGTATTTTTTATTCCCTTTTGTTCTTTCCTGCATTGCATGTTTCGTCCCAGCAGTTTAGTTTCTCAGGTTTGGAAACTTGGTTCATGTTCTTAACACCAGAGGGATGGGACTGTTTTTCCTATCAAAATGGCATGTTGTAGTTCCCTTTCCTTCATTGTTGTGCGATAGATTTAGGTGATGAATAGCCAAGAGCTACGGGAAGCTTGCGGATCTGATTTTGCAGAGAAAGCTCCTGCTGCATTCTTTTCTTTTGCTGTTTCGCTATTTACTTTTTACCCTTGACGGTCGGCTTCAATTCTTATTTTAATCCTGCGATGAAGTTGCATGTTTAGTCAATGATTGATAGTTAAAATCTTGGCATTTGGTGAGCATGTTTTGCATGATGAACTGGAAAGAAAATCACGGCAAGAATGGTGCAGGAAAGAAAACTTCTTCTACGTTGTTTGCATGCATGAGATAAAGAGAAAATTGCATTTTAACCCTTTAATTTTTGTTTAATTCTAGTATGGCCCAGAAACTTTGAAAAATCAATCAGTTTGGTCCCTTTTAAGTGTCAAATTATGTTGGTATGTTTTAATATGTTTTGGGCAGATTGTAGTTTTTGGTCATTTCCAGTTTTAATTCGGATTTTGGTGATTTTAGTGTTTTGTTGTTTAATCATAGTAAATAGTTTTTCGTTTATTTTGTGAGAGTTTCTTTTTAGTTTTGGTTTGGGCTGTGGTTTCACCTTAAGTCCTTAATACATTTCCTTTTTGGATTTTTAGTATTAAATCGGCCCCTTAAGCTTTCCTTTTCCATTCCATTGGATCCTAGAGTTGTGAATATGGGCTGTTTAGCTATTTAAAGGCTTTAACATTTATGTGATTATTTGCGATTACTTGACTTTTTCATTACTTATGGGCATTTGGAGTTCCCAAGAACGTTCAATTGGGCGTGAATGATGGGTTAAGGGTTGCCATTGGGTCTTTAGTAGCTGCTATGTTAGAAATTTGATCAATAATTTGCTTTTCTTGGAAATTATGCATTATTTGGTTTCATTTAAGTTGCAATTGGGAAGAATTTGGTGGTTTGTTAGTACCCCTTTTGAAGTTTCTAAGGTGTTTTGAGTTTCCTTTTTGCCTTTTATTCTACTTATCTTTAAAGTGGTGCATTAATCCCTTGCTTTGATGGTTTTAGCCCAAGTTATCTCTTTCTTTGATGACTCTAGCCCAAGTTAAATCTTGTTCACTTCACTAACATCACAAACGGGGAGGTATAACTTCTTTTATCCTTTTTTGTCTCTCCTCTGTGTGATCCAACATGCTAAGTGAGAATTGCATGTCTACTTTGCTTTCCTTACCTTTCCTTAATTCCTTTCATTTATTTCATTTACTTTTGCTTTTATTAAGTTATGCTTTTATGGGGTATGTGTACACCTCTTGGCTTGTAATAGATAGGGCTCGGAGAGCATTTTTATTCACTTTTCCTCTTCCCCATTTGTTTTAGTTAGCAAATGTAATAGGTTCATTAGCTTGATTGCTTGCTTTTGTTGCTACGTGTTAATTTGCTTTATTAGGCTCTTGCATTTAGTCGAGCATGCTAAGTGTTATGTGCTACGTGTTCATAGGTGATTGGCATGTCTACTTGCTTTCTATAGTCATAGATGAATGTGATGGATGAATGCGTCACCGTGGCTAGTCCAACGCTGGTCATGTTTTTTCCCCTCGAGCTCTTACAAGTCCAATGCTTGTGAGAGATCGTTAGAAAAGGGCTAGTCCAATGCTAGACCCAATAGGCCGTCCCCTCTCATACTTGCATGTCTCACTACATTTCATACATTTTTCTTAGTTTTCTAGCATTTGGCATGCTCCTCCAATCCTTTCCCCTTCATTTTAGGTTTTTGCATTCTCATGCTAGTTATAGGGTACATTTGCTTGAGAGTCCCCTTTCGGTAAGGGAAACGAGCGAGTGTGTCTACAAAATAGCCTTAGCACGCTAGTTCTTCCTTCTAATCAAAGGGAAAATCAAAATCATGAAGTTAGAAGTCATTCCCGTACCCGACTTGATGCATTCCTCTAGGTTCATACACTCTCATTTTTATCATATCACTTCCTCACTTTTTTATCCACATTTTCTCACTACTTATATTTTTCTCACTCCACATGCCATGTTCACATTTCTCTTCTTTCCCTATCATTCATTTATTTTCTACCTCACAAATTGCACCCAATTGCACTTATATGCATTTACTACCATTTATACCATATTTTCATCCACTTGCACACAAACACCTTCATTTTCTCAATTGGCACACATGCACTTTTCTTACATTTGCACACATTGCATTTTTCTTAAATTTGCACACATTGCACTTTTCTTAAATTTGCACACATTGCACTTTTCTTACATTTGCACACATTGCACCTTTCTTACATTTGCACACATTGCACTTTTCTTACATTCGCACACTTGCACTTACATTTGTATTTCTATTTTATTTTGCATTCCTCTTACATTTTTCACACTTGCACTCATATTTGGGTCTTCATTTGCATTACCTGTGACCTCTATGAGAGTTTTCCTTATTGGCCATCACAACTCATGTGATTGGGATCAAAAAGCCTCATAAGAGACATTTTAGATTTAGGATTGCATTTTTTTCATCCATTAGTCACATCCAATGTGCAACACATATTTTGGGTAGAAGAATTAGGAAAAGTGGGGCTAAGTCACGCAACTAGTTTTGGCTAGGGTAAGGGAGTGCCTTAGGCTTTGCCTTTGCCTTCTCCCTTATCAAATGTGACCCCCGATCCCTTTCTTTGGTTACGTAGATCTAAAATTTCTTTAAAAAGGGTTTGTTACTTTTCTTTCCAAAAAATCACTTTTTGGGTGACTTGGTACACCCTAACTCTATACCAAGTGGCGACTCCATTTTCCATTCAAAAAACCCTTTTTGAAACTTTGTTTGGCCAAACCGTCGCATTTCACAATCCCACGGCCTTTTATTTTCATTTTCACACACGTTCACATACATATCCCACACACTACTTTCACATCTCAAAAAGTGGGGCGCGACATGTTCAAGATGGCCAGGTCACCCATGTAGTCTTCCGACCTCAGAAATTCCCGAACACCCTCCTGACGCCCTTCCTCCTTAGCAGCCGCGACCTGATTTGCCAGTTCGATGCCCTTCTACTGCTCGTCCTTCCACTAAGAGGTCAGGGCAGCATTCTTCTTTAGTTCCAGCTCGAAGTTCGTGTGAACCTGCGGGAGCTACTTTCTCAGGGCCTCTGCCTCCGCTATGGTGGCTTCATGTTGACTTGACAGCTTTTGATTAGCTGCCTTTGTCTCACTCAGTAGGAGGAGCAGGCTCTCATATCGCCTTGCCAGCTCGGGGCCTACCACGTTCATCTAGTAGTTCGGTTTTAATAATACAGTTCAATCAAAGAAAAAATAATGAGGAACAGCTTTGACAAAGACCGGAAAGGAAAATGTGAACTAACCTGATCTGTCCCTGCATAGTAGGAGTCCAGGAGGTCAGAAGGATTCGCCGTTTTGACAAAGTTATAGTCGCGGGGCAAAATGACACCATGCAGGAGCTCCCGAGCTACCTCCGGGTATTGAGCTCGGTCATTTATGGATAGCTTCCACTGTGGGCAAAAATGCATGGGGTGCGGATGTGTGATCAGCTTGGTCTGCGGGTCAAATGGAGTTGTACTTTTATATTGCCACATGTGAGGAGGGGCCTCAGTTCGGGCCTGCTCCTCAGGGGTGTTGACGCCATAATGCTCGTGCTGAGAGGGGTCAGGCGTTGACCCCCCTTCCCGACCAGGCGACGAGGTCATCTCAGTCCTGGCTTTCTTCACCGTAGACTTCTTCCTTTTCTTCTTTCCTGGCTCTACCACTGGAGATGATTGAGCTGGAGTTGGTTGAACTGGCAGAGGAGGGGCCGAACTGGGCGGAACAATGGAAGGAGCTGGGGAAGGAACACTTGAGATGCAAGTTCCCCTGAGGGATAGGAGTTGAGAAAATCTCTTCACTACTCAAAGACAAATTAAAACGGTCAGTGACATGACGAGCAGAGGTCGTCAGTTTGAACAAGCAAGGAAATAAGAGCAAAGAAATTACAGGTGGCCAGCCCATCCGAGGAGAGAGCATTGTTTTTGGGGGAGGGATCTGATGTGCTAACTCGGATCAGGTCGGCAGCCCAGAGTTGGGCATAGTTAAATTCCTTCACATTCAACCTCACATCCAAACTGAGAAGGCACATGAGCTCGGACACGGGGAGAGGCGAAGGGAGTGGATCGAAAACCTGGGTCTCAACCCTCTAGGTCGGGGAAGGAAGACCTATGTTCTTCACATAGAAGAACTGAGGCTTCCAGTCCCGAATAGAGGAGGGCGCCTCTGCAAACAATTCGCGGGTGGGGGTCATCGTCCCATTGCTAGGAGCAAAGTAAAACCACCCAGGCACATGACCGTTGACCTTCATCTAGAATACAGATCGGAACAGGTCGAGCAAATAGGGGATCTGGAGCACGCAACACAAGATGAAGAAACCAAGTATGGAACGAACAGCGTTAGGAATAAGTTGGGTTATACAAATACCCCAAAAGGTGAGAATTTCAAAAAGGAAATTAGGGATAGGAAGGCGGAGACCAGCTATTAGCTGGTCTCTATATATTGCCACGAATCCAAGAGGAGGTCGGGCGGCAACCTCCTCAGGTCGGGCGACCTTGGCTTCAAACTGGGCAGGGATGTCATATTTCTCTGCCAGTTCGTCTACGTCCTTTTGTTCGAGGGCGGGAAGAATGGTGTCGACCTCGCCGAAATTGCAACTCGTTCCCCTCGAGGTCCCCACTACGGTTTGAGCTAGAGCTGCCTGGTCAGCAGCTCCGGCGAAAGAATCAACAGGTTGGTCAGGATTACTCATTGTTCGATCAGGAGATAGAACGGGGGAAGGTATGTACTCGGACTCGGATGAGCTGGAGGAAGAAGTAGAGGAGCTAATATCTACGAGTATGGGATGAGCTACCCTATCTCTAGGGGCTGAACTGGTAATATCAGATCGCTCAGAGGAAGAAGACATAAAAGGAAGAATAGGGAACTTACTGGTGGAAAAGGAAGGCTCGGATGCTAGACGATGTCTAAAGGCAAGACGCGCGAATTGACCCTCGATTCCTAAGAGCAGGACTGACAAGCAAACTCTCGAGAGAAAAAAGGAAATAAGCGAGCTAGCAAGCAGGGAAACGAACAGATAAAGTGAGGAGAGTGGAGTGAAAGTGACGCCTGGAGGGCCTATTTATAGGCGACCATCATGGCGGGAAAACGAAGAGGTGCGCATTTAATTTGAATTAAATACTGGAAACTGCCATTATGAAGCAACGTGGCGGTTGGGGTGGCGGTTGCATGAGCGAATGGGCCGATTACTCCGGCAGAGGCAACGATGACCAGGCTGTGGGCCCCACACCGAACTGACACATTGCCTCGAAATTTGGTCTAGACTCATGCGACTATTCGATGACTCTAGACTCCATGGGGGGCTAGTGTGGTGGGGCCAATCCACCACAGCCACGCGTCAGTTCGGACTCGGTGATCTATCAGTACAGTTGGATCAGCTCGGAACGAATGGTAGTCAGCTCACGCGCCGCTGCCGCCTCTTCGCTAGATGGGCCTGGTGGGCCGCAGCTCCCGAACTTCTCGAAACCAGCAGACGGAGCCCTAAGAGGACTCCCTTTCTACTAGGACTATTAATCCTATAAGGAAACTACCGCCAAGAACTCTATAAATACAACACAATGGGACAAGACAAGGTACGCTTTTTCTACAGCAATCAATACTGTCACTCTATTCACGGCTATCACTGACTTGACCGTCGGAGCTACACCGAGGAACCAGCCCCACTGTTAGTCTCTCTTGCAGGTCAGTTCGCTCACCTCGTTAGTACCAGTTCGCTCTATCTCAGTTCTCTCAGTTCGGTGCTGCTCAATTCGGATCGCGCTCTCGGCCGTCGCATCAAAGGGCATTCTCGTAGGATCTCTCTACATCACCATTCATGGGAAGAATAGAACCATCGATTCCCACAGACGATGTCAATTGTAAAATAGAAAAAATTCACTTGTTGAACTGATCTAAGTGGTTCAGCCAAGTGAGCCGAGCTGTTGAGAAGAATATGCCTTTCGAGCTGACCTAGGTGCTTGATCATGCTAACCTAGGTGGTGCGTCTAACAAGCCAGCCTTGTGATCACCGAGATCCCACGAGGTAGAATACTACCACCACCTAACCTGTTGCGATGAGATGAACTGTGTTTGTTCAAACGAACATTGGGGAGGTTGGATGAATTGGCCTCCTGTCAATTCTTGAATATGACCCGCGTACAAGGGGTTGTCAAAAGACCGGGGTCTAATCCCCAGGATCAATCCAATGGTCAAGTTAGTTTCGGAGTTATTGATGTTTTTAGGAAAGAAGAAGAAGAGAGTTGAGTAACTATCAGATGGTCTACCTTTGATGACCTGCACCTGTATTTATAGGAATGAATAGATCATGAATGAATCCTTTGATGATTACCTCATGAGTTCCTGGTAGGGATAATCCTTTAGTGATTATCTCACGAGTTAGAATGATCATTTAGAAATATTATCAACTTATTGGGGATAATTCTGATAGTTTATTCACTTATCCATTAATAACAGGATTAGTCTTATCTACTATAGACTAGGACATAAATATAGTTCGGTTATGTCCAAGCAATGTAGTTTGGTCATGATAGTTTAGCCATGATAGCTTGGCTATGACAGTGTGTCCATGACAGCTCGGCCATAATATGCATCAGGTATTAATCTTTTCAACGTCTACACACATGTAAAATATTCAAAAATGTATTAAGAGACAATAGAGAGGTAGCGTACTGGAGTGTAATCGATTCATGTAATTGATCTTTAGTTTATATTTTTGGGTAGGCAATCTACATTTGTACCTGAATGCAAATGCAAAAGAATAATTGTTCCATTTTTTCAAGTCTTTAGATTGTCTACGAAAATTGGCTCTTAAAAAAAGTAGGACGAATGCAGTATATACTTATAATTTCTTATGCTTAACTAAAGAAATATGCTACAATTGAACCCTTAAATTTAACATTGTTACTTATCTAACTGTTAGGATCCATATTCAAGGAATTAAAACTCAGTTAAATTTTAGCAAGAAAAGCTGTAAACTGGAGTTATCATAAATATACTCTTTATAAATAAATAAAATGGTAATATTTTGAAGACAAAATTTCTGCAACAGATCTTTTGTCCTATTCCTTACTATTTCTCCTTCATAAACATCATATTCTAATTCTTTTTTGTTTCATTAAGATTCAAAAACTATTAACTGAATAATACACAATATTTAACCAACTCAAAAAATCAAAATATACAGAAAAAGGGATTTTTTAATGTATTTTTGATGTATTTTTATTTTGAGACTGCTATATTTATTTTTTCACTATGTTAATAGTTATTTGATAGTAAGAATACCAAAAAAAATTAAACTATGATGTTTATGAAAGTAAAATAGTAATATAATAAAAAAATCGAATAGAAAGTGGAATAAGAGAAGGGGCAGAAGATCAGTTCTGCAAAACTTCCCTTCATAAGCCAAATGCAATTGAGATAGAAAGAGTGTTTGCAACTCGTCTTAGCTCGTACCTTGTAGAAGCAGAAAGGTTTATCCAATTTCCTGCGGCTTTTGCACCCATACGCCAGTCATTTATATCATGCTGTATGTTGATTAAGTCGATATCTATAGAGATGTACATACTAAGAGTAGTGAGGAAATTAGATTTTTCTCTTAACTATTACATGACAATGGCAGGAAGGCCCCCCTTCTGGCATCCATGGTATCAACACCAATTTCGTGATCACCTGTACTGATGCTCTAGTTTAGACGTAGGGTAAACTCAATTTCTGATTTTTCTTCTGTTTTAGATTGATTTATAGGCAATATCTTGGTTTTGTCAAGTAATCCACGAATTCCCTTCGAGACTTGAACTTGGAACGTGTAAATATGAGGTGAAACAGTTTATTTACCAAGCTAGACTTTGTGGCCGTGTAAAAGTGAATCTTTGTTTGCTTTTAATTCACCAAATTCACGATTAAGCCACCCTGCCTTATTTTTTTTGGACAGGTACAAATAAATGCAAAGATAACCCTTCTTTGATCTAGCTTTCAAACAGCCACAAGAGAACAGAAAAAAATGACCAAATACAAAATTTAAATTCTAATAGCATGACAAATGCTATAATTTCGAAAGTTACACATATATATATAAAATTCTCTTAATCTTTACTTGTATTATTTTAAATTTTAAATTTTCATAAAAGCAACTAAAATTTACAGGTAGAAATACCTAAAATATGAGATGAATTTCATTGTTGCAGTTTCCGTTTCGTGCTGTTTCCATGTTATCCAAATTTGTTTTTAAACCATTATTATATAATTGACGAACAGCGTGAGATGATTAAAAAAATATGTTCAATCGATGTCTTGCATAGTTTTTTGCGAACCATTATAATGTATTTGACTTCCAGAGAGAGATTAATAAAGATATTTAGAAATGCATCTCACATGCTCGTGAACACAGCCTATTTGGCTTGCATTGGTGGAATTAATCTGAATGACTTAAGCCTAATAATTTGTTATACGCTACTAACAATATCGTATACAGCTCAACAAAAAAAAAAAAAAACTATCGTATACTGAATGTGTAACAATCTAGCACGATGTCCGGAGTTAAACTTACACAAGACTAACTAACACAATCGACATTAATTTTTGAGCCCCATTCTGTGTTGATAATACGACTTTCTAAGATTTAAAAACGAGAAGAAAAAATGTTGTACTGATTGTAGGTTGTTGACTCAAAATTAAATACGTCAATACAATCAATTTACCCAACAACTTATTTGCTTGTGTTCAAATTCCATTTCGCAGCTATTAACTGTCAAAAATGCAATTAAGTTTTCCTATGACTTTTCTATATAGAAATAAAATGCGGTATGCAGGTCAAGTACCGTGTAACTTAAGACCCATATTAGGTGAGAGCTTCTTCAACACACTCTTTCTTCTCAGACCAGTAATATAAAAAGACCACTTTCTTGATGGTATCAAGCAAGAAAACCCTTGACCTCTGTTGCAAAACTCCATCTCTTATCCTTCCTTGTTAGTTTGATATAGTCCGAAATCCAAAATGATGTAGGGATTTTTACCTCGGAAATATCCATCTTCTTCACGTAAAGAGAAACTGTTCAATACTTATAGAACAATTAAAGTTAGCAATCCCTCGTTCTGTTAGCCGTGTATTAGTTGAATAACAAGGCACAAAGTTTTGCTCATTCTAGCCAGTTGTTTAGGTTTTTACTCTTTTCTTTCATCAAGTCAGATTCTTGAGGGTTTGGGCATAGTAGTTGGGAAGGACCTTAATTAAGTAGCTCAAATAAGGCAATAACTAGAAATGGAAGGAGAATTGAAGGAGGAGACACTGCCACCAGGGTTCCGATTTCATCCTACAGATGAGGAGCTCATAACATACTACCTCATAAACAAGATCTCAGATTCTGCTTTTACAGGAAGAGCTATTGCTGATGTTGATCTCAACAAATGTGAACCATGGGATCTTCCAGGTACTTGTAACCTTAGATCTAGCTAAGTAGCATAGTTTTTACAACTCCAACAATCAGGAGAAAGGATCCCTGACAAAATCAGAATCTTAAAAGAGGTTTCTACCATGCACAAGTATGAAGCATAAATCCAGAAATGGTCCGAGTCACACAGTCTCTATCTAACCTAGGTCATAATATAGGTAGGAAAACCTAATCGCAAAGCATCATATTTCATGGTTTTTTTCAAAATAGAAATGTTTATGCTTGATTGTTCACAATCTATTCTTAACTTGTTAGTTTTATACTATGCTGATTTTCACAACAACCTTGAAAATCTCTTTTCTAAAACCGTTACCAAATGTTTATGTTGCTTCATATACCTTTTATTGGAAAATAGGAAAGGCAAAAATGGGAGAAAAAGAATGGTACTTCTTCAGCCTCCGAGATCGGAAATATCCTACTGGAGTGAGAACCAACCGAGCCACAAACACGGGATACTGGAAGACCACAGGAAAAGACAAGGAGATCTACAACAGTGTCACCTCAGAATTAGTTGGGATGAAGAAGACATTGGTTTTCTACAGAGGCAGAGCTCCCAGAGGGGAAAAAACCAATTGGGTCATGCATGAATATCGTATTCATGCAAAATCCTCATATCGGACAGCCAAGGTACAGCATGATCTATGATTGTCTAACCCCCAAAAAAAAATGATCTATGAATTTCTTTTTTTATTTGTTTTCTTCTCATACGTAACTTCTCGACAAAAAAGAAAAAAAAGGGAATATACACTTTTATTAAAAATGAAGACTTCGACATGTCTTGCAGTTTTGTTTTCTCTGCTCTGATGATACATTCCAGCACCTCACGGTTCTTGAAAAGTGTGAGTATTAGAAGAAATCATGAAAGGATTTTTAAGGGTCACTTCCTTTTTATTTTTTGCTGTCTTTCTTCCTTTTTTTTGTACTTGAAAATGAGAACCAAAAGAAACTTGCAGAATATAAAATTTCAAAATTTTTTGTTGAAGGACTATGATACAAAATCAGAATTGCCTTGAAAGCTTTGAGTGAGTGTTTTACTTTAGACCTTGTCCGAAGTGAACGACAATACAGAAACCTAAAACATTCTGAAAGAAACAGTTAAGAATTTTGTGCTAGAATGCCAACCTATTTATTGTTGCCATCCAAAATAGTTTACCGAATTTTGGAGATTTTCAAGTATTATGTTTTAGTTAATTTTATCATTTCAGTACTAGTTTGAGTTTCTGTGCATTAACTTTTTCTGAGAATCTTTTGTTCTAGGCATTTGCCTTTTTTTTTTCCAGAGAACCCAAATAACATTTGCGTGATATTGTTGAAAAATAAATTAATTGATATGCGATGCAGATATATCAGAAAGGGGGTCCAATGGGACAGAATTAAGATCCTAAGCAAAATATGTGAAGGAACAAGAATGAATCAAAGTTCATTCAACTTCAAAGATCAATATATGTCAGTTAGATCTTTCTCGCTGAAAGAACATTTTTCTTGCTTGGCTCAGGAAAAGAAGAACAATTTTCTTGGATGAATAGTTGGAACAAGGACGCCTAAGATGAACATTTACTTCATAACTAACCTGCAACAATAGAAAGGGAAAATATGTTAAATCGAGAAATGAAAAACATTTACATTTAAGAGTGGTCATTTCGTGTGAAGGGCAGAAGACAGGTAATCTTAGTAGGTGAATAAGCATTTTTCCTTCATATTCTTCTTTACCTAACACATCTTATAAAGGTCTTGCTAACCTAGAGTATAGCTCGTGCTTCTCCATTTTTAGCATTTAACTTCGATATCTAGCATAAAGTACAATCTTACTGAGACATATAGTTACCTACACGATGATGCATGTTTATTTATTTTTAAAAAAAAATTTCCTACTGTTATTGTTTTTGGGTCGTACAACAATCTGATGATATCATTCATGAGAACAATAGCATCAATTAGGACGATAAGCTATTTCGAACCTTCCTGAGGAAGTTGCTAATCATCTTGTGACCATTTATCGCAAAACTTTTATTTCCTAGTTTAGTATATTTTTTCCCTAGTTTAGTAGATTTTATCACAAAATAATGTTGCTTCTTCTACTGTGACTAAAATCATCTAAATTTCAGGAATATGAAATGTGAGATGTTGTATTGCTACCTGCTTTATCTAGTGCAATTGTTCAAATTAGGGTTGATGACCTTGTCAGTAGAAGCTACAGTAACTCCTGGTATGATCTCAAAAGAGAAAAGAAAAAGGAACCCTAATATAACATCAGGGAACAGATTGATACACGTTGTGACTTATGGTGTGAATAAATATTAGATTAAAGTGATCGTTCTAAGTGAAATTATTAAAATTTAAATTCAATATCATCGTTTTCACCTCCTTTCTGTCCATTAATCATGTTATTTATGAGCAGAAAAGTCATAAAGTTGCTGCATTTCACATTTATTACAACTTCACTGGAGTTGATGTATAGGACAGAGAGGTCCTTATTGGACCTAAATCATTTTCCATCTTCAACAAAATCGAGCACTCAGAATATTAGATGAAATAACATCATGATTTTTACATTATTAATAGGCGTAAATTGAAGGACCGACTATTGCTTTCGATAAAATGTGTCGCTCAAAAGGTAGGTTCTAAAATGTGCAGTTTTATTCATCAGCAGGACGAATGGGTGGTCTGCCGTGTCTTCCAGAAGAGTGCAGGAGGGAAAAAGTACCCATCAAACCATTCGAGGGCAGTCAATCCTTACAATCTTGAAATTGGCCCTGGTGCTCTTTCATCACAAATGATGCAAGCTGATGCTTTTCAAATCCCTATGGGAAGGAACTATATGAGCCATGCAGAAGTGCAGGAACTTTCCAGGGTTTTTAGAGGTGGATCAAGTAGCATGAACTTGCAAATTCCGGCTCAAATGAATTATGCAGCAGTAGCTGGTGGAGGAGGTTGCTTTACAATATCAGGGCTGAACTTAAATCTTGGTGGAGCAGCCTCGACGCAGCCAATATTGCGAGCAGCACCACCAGTTCCTTCAGCTATGAATCAACAAGATGTTACTTCTTCCATGATGACTAATGGTGTCATGGCAAATGACAGTGGCTACGGGGCGGCAGAGATCAATGCAAATGCAATGAGCAACAGGTTTGTGACCATGGAACATTGCCCTGATTTGGATAATTACTGGCCTACATATTGACGAGGATTGGAAGTTTCGTTTAGGGATTAATCACCATGTTTATTTGGATTTAGATTAAGTTGGCAAAGCTTTTATATTCTGCTTCTGTTTATCAGTGTTTTCAACAAATTAAGGGTTCTGCTAGCCACTGAAGTTTGAAAGTTGGACTTCTTGGCAGCTAGATGTAGACCTTTCAAATTAGGAAGTTGTACTGTTAGATGCAAACTCGGTATCAGCTCAAATTATTGCTCACTTGTATGGTTTGAAGGAATTAGGCACTTACTTTCCAATTAACAGCCAGATGTTAAAACAAGAATTGATTTCTTTGGGAAAATTGGGATAAGGGCAAAGGATCAAGGAAAACTAGTAAGTAGGTATTATAAATTTCGTTTAATTTGGGAGGACGGAATTGCCTACTATTCACTTCACCCAAAAATTGTCAAATGTTGCTGAAAATTACCAAAACTTATTTGACAAATCTAATATTTAGAAAAAGTTCCCAATCTTTTTTTTCCCCCTCATTTCCCCCAAAAGGGAAAAGAGAACCGCTTCTGCAACCCCATCACGTTGCGAGGAGAATGCCTAGATTTCTACTCGCTGAGCAGGTAGAATGAGCGAAAAAGAAATGGTGAAATTCGTAGAGATATTATCCTTTTCGGTGGGAAAACGCCAGGAGCTAAGCATGGAGTTTGCATTACTTACCAGTAATGTATATTTTTGTCTTAATTGTTTCTTTGAACATGGATTTTAAGTATAAATGTGGAAATTGTGCCGCAAATAGTTATTAAATCAAGAGCTACAAGATCAATTTTTGAGCAGTTGCTCAGAAAATAATTAACTGTATGGCCCAACACCACTTCTTTCCGTCATTTTCATACAGGGTCATGCTTAAATGAAGTCTTAAGGATATTTTCAGCCCGCATTTCAATGAGATTGCAATGCTTAAACGAAGTCTAATTGAGGATATTTTTAGTACGCATTCCAATGATATTGCAAAGGATTTCAGAATCGTAAATTGGTGTAGCATATGAATACACGGACTATATATATAGGCATAATTTTTACTATACCATGGAAAGATGAAGAGAGGGGTAAAATATTCGAGAAGATCGGTATTATAGCATAGAAGCATGTTATGCCCTTAGCTTTATAGGCTAGATATTGCACATTTGCTGTAACCCCAAGCTTAAATCCATTAGAAACACCAGGTGCTCTAGTACTTGAGAATGCTACAGCATGATTAAAAGAATAATTCTCATATTACTATCCCATCTGAAAATATTGAATACTTGTCCAACAAAAATCAAATATCATGAGCCAATCAGCTAATAGAATAAGTAAATATAGTACTTAAAACAAACCCACAATGTTCGATAAGAGTTCAAATCATTTTAACAATAAATCAAAAGACTAACTGAAAATATCTATGAAGATTACCTAGCACTTGTTCATCTTTCTTGTCGACTTAGCCTATATGCAAAAATGTTAAATCACGTAGCATAAGCAACAAGTCTCCACAGCAGCTCCACCTGCCATAATTTTTGTTCAAGCAAGTTATAGTATAAGTACACATTACCCAAAAGAATTTTGAATTTGCCGTTTCTTTCGTTATCACCGGAATTATAAAACTAAAATCCATAATGATTTACATGATAGAAGAAATTTTTCAGTGGGATCGCATGTCCAGAGACATAACATAACTAAACAACTACTCAATTAATTCTACTGATATAAACTTATATTATTAACATAAATCAATAAAATATCTCGTTACTAGTACAATAACTTGACTTTTTTGGTTGGGGGCAAACTTTAAACTTTTAGCAACTTCTTTGTGACCTTGCACAAGAACTGAACTAATCAAATTCAATCATCCTATATGTCTAAAATATTTTTAAAAAATAATGGCTGAGCTAATAAAACCATTGTGAACCGTGTCTACGTAATTTTAAAAAAAATTAATTTGAAAGAGATTTTGTTTTAGAAACAATTGATGTGTACAAATTCTAGAAGGATTTTTGTGTGACCTAGACAAATTTAAATAATTGACAAAGTTCAACAATTATCAATACTTTACTAAATAAAATAAGACACATAAATAGATACCACAATTGGTGAATACCACACTTATCTTACCTAAAAATTTTGCTAGCATAACTTGTTCAACCTCAACAAGTATTTAAACCTATGCATTAGCATAGTTTGTTTATAATATCAGTATTAGCTGTGAATTTGTGGAAGCATGAATAATTTAAGAAAAATAAAAATATATTCTTACATACTTATGAATATTTATTTTAGAAAATGAATACATCTAAGTGCTCAAATACCATATTAATCTTTGATCACTTTTATACATATGTATACTTTGATATAATATTATTCTTAAGATATGCAAGGTATACAAAATGATTGATAGATATTCTTTAAATTAATTATTAAATTTTTATATGACTAAAAACACACACACACACACATATATGTGCGCGTGCGCGCACACATATATATTTTTTTGTTTTGACTAAATACCAAATATACAAAAATATATTTTCTCTATGAACAAATATTAAGTAACAATTAAAATAACACTAAATAATAAAGAGACATTAATTAAGTAACAATTAAAATAACACTAAATAATAAAGAGACATTAATTAAGTAACAATTAAAATAACACTAAATAATAAAGAGACATTAATTAAGTAACAATTAAAATAACACTACATAAAATAATACATA
The DNA here is from genome assembly GCF_003713205.1 of Coffea eugenioides. Lineage (NCBI taxonomy): Eukaryota > Viridiplantae > Streptophyta > Magnoliopsida > Gentianales > Rubiaceae > Coffea > Coffea eugenioides. The sequence continues at coordinate 151,130 of NW_020864331.1, read as the reverse complement.
TGCATTAAATCAACTAAGTGGATTTATAAATAAAGATATAGTTTGCTAGAAGAGAGAGGAGAACCATAACAAAAAATAATTCAATTTACTAAATAATTAAGTTGTTGGAAGAGAGCAAAATTATGAGAAATTTTGATTAGAGAAGAGTTGGATATGAATATGAGTAAAATTCAAATATCCAAATAACTCTTTAATTCTCTTCAATTAAGCATACCATTTAGGAGAGAGAAAATGGATAATTATATTAACAACTTATATGTGGGTGTGTGTGACAACTTATACATACATAGATACATACATATTATATATATAGATATATATATATAGATATATATATAGAGAGAGAGAGAGAGAGACTAACAACATCAAAGCCAAAACATAACAATATAACTCAGACTCTTAAAATGCTCGAGGAATATTTAAATTATTCATCAGTCTAATCATTATCTTGGATTCCAATTTTTGGGAGTTTTTGTAAAAAATATATATATATACTATGACAATTTGATATATGTGAGGTAAAAAGATAATTGAAAAATTTATTCACGAAAAACGTAGAGATTTTTTGATAGAAAATCCCTCTCCAAACAAGGCATAAGCTAACACTTCACAAGGGTCCAACGTCCCAAAGTATCGATGTGCATTCACAACCTCCCCAAACTTTTATTTGAGTTGACAGCCTCATCAAAATTAATTTTGAGTTCACGACGTATATAACAACATAAATTCAAATTACTATTCTTGGAGAACATATATGCACTATTATCTAAAGTTTCCTGTCATAATGTTGCAGAACTTTGTGTTTGCTTGCCAAAAGTAGCTCATCCAAAACGCGAAGTCGTGCAGAATAACATAGGCCCTGTTTGGCACCCTAGTTTTTTACCAAGTTTTTTAGCTACTAGTTTTTTTAACAACTTTTGCTACAGGAACCCCAAAAAACTTTTCAAAGCTTTTTACCTACACACTTCAAAAATCTATACACAAAAAATTTCTCAAAAACTTTTCTTCCTCCCTCACCCAACCCACCACACCAGACACCGCCTCCACCACCTCTCCCGGCGCCGCCGGTAACCTCAAAAAAAAATTTTGAATTTTTGAGTCCCTCACCCTCAAAAATTTATTATATATATTATATATTTATAATATTATATATTTATATATTTATTTACACATATTATAAATATTTTATTTTATTTAAATTATATTTTTATATATTTATATAAATATTATATACCATATAAATTAATATTAATATAAATATGTAATTATACATTTATATAAATATTATATATTATATATTATATATTTAATATATATAATACATATTATATATATTACACATTTATGTATATATATTTATGTATATTTATATACAATTATATTATGTATTATGTATAATATAATACATTTATACATAATATTAACACACAATATTAATTATACATTTATACATAATACTAATACATTTATATATTTATATTAATTATATTAATACATTTATACATAATATTATATATTTATAAATTTATAATATATTAATTTATATATTTATATAATATTCATTTATAATAATATACAATTATTACAATTGTAAATATATTTATATTATGTATTATATATAATATAATACATTTATATATTTATATATACCTATATAAATATATTTATTTATAAATGTATTATAAATGCATAAATATATATAAATATTTGAACAATATTAATTATACATTTATACATAATATTAATATATTTATACATTTATATTAATTATATTAATACAGTTATACATAATCATCATATATATTTATAAATTATAAATTATACATTTATATAATATTCATTTATAATATATACATTTAAATTAATTATACATTTATAAATATATGTATATTATGTATTATATATAATATAATACATTTATATATTTTTATATAAATATATAAATATATTTATTTATAAATGTATTATAAATGCATATAAATATTTAAACAATAAAAATTATAAATTATAAACAATATTAATTATGCATTTATACATAATATTAATTCATTTATACATTTCTATTAATTATATTAATACATTTATACATAATCATCATATACATTTATAAATTATAATTTATACATTTATATAATATTCATTTATAATTTATACATTTATACTAATTATACATTTATACATTTATAAATATATGTATATTACGTATTATATATAATATAATACATTTATATATTTTTATATAAATATATAAATATATTTATTTCTAAATATTTATAAATGTATTATAAATGCATAAATGTTTAAAAATATAAAAATATAAAAATTATAAATTATAAACTACTCAAAAATATGTTTTAAAAATACCTCTAAAAATAATCCAAAAAATGTCTACAGTAACATTTCAAAAACTTCTACAAAAAAGTTTTTCACCTTACAAAAACTTTTACAAAATTTTTTCAAAAACTTCTACAGTGCACTACAGTAAAGTTTTAGACAAACTCCCAAAAAACTCAGGTTCCAAACAGGCCCATAGTTTATTTCCAAAGTAACCTTCTTTACAAAAAGTATTCCCAGTGTGATGCTCTTACACAAATTATTACCTTTTTAATATCTTTTATGCCACATAAACTTCTATCTTAAATGTTGCGAGATCTCGTATCAACAAACCTTCTCCTTGTTTTGAGGGATAATTTCACAAACCTCCCCTAAGATGTATGACAATTACATTTAGCTCGCTTCACCTCTAAAACATTATGCATACCTTTCCTGAATAGTAGTTGTGGGTTTTATTTGGCTGATGTAAGGAAAAAATCATACTAATAACTCAAATTTTCCTTAAGGAGTCTTTATAGTATTTAAATCAAATTATTCAATGAATACATTCTTATTTTTCTCCTAGTCTTAAATAGTCTCACCTTAGGCCTAAATCATTTACTCCATATTCCTTTGGCCAAATTTACAACTATATATTTGTGTTTGCAACTGTTTATTAAAATTTGGTCAGAGAAAAAATGAGGACAAATGGAAAGAATGAGAGATGTATCAATTAAAAAGCATGATTAACACTGGAATTTTTGAGACATGGAGATTTGGAAAATGGAAAGGATAAGAAAACTTGAATAGGGGAAAAAAAGTGGATTGAAGCTATAGGAAAGAAGTAGCATGGGAGTGAGAAGATTATTATATCTTAAAAAAGCGTGGTAAGTACAATATTTGAATGTAGTGGTGTGCAACATGAAATTATCAAAAATCTTGGAAGAGGTTTTCGTAATTATCTTTTGTTGTAATATTATTCACTTTTTTCTACCTCGTGATTATTGGTTGCCACATTCGCACTCGAAATGCAAACGCAAAAAGCAAAATTTAAGGGTGAAAAATAAAAAAACCAAGGCAATAAATATAGGAAAATACTCTATATTTGATTAATGCTAAAATATTATAAAATGATTATAGTATTTCTTTTTCATTTTTTATTAGTAACACTTTTTAAAAAAATTAGTGGGAGAATGATAGGATTTAAGAAGCAAAGAGGGGACAGGGAGATCAAAATTCAGGATCTCTAATTCTTGGGAGCAAGATGATAATATTATTTCTAAAAACCCAATATCGAATCCTATTGATTTTGATATAAAGGAACTTGGATGATTGAAGAGTTTAAAATATAAAATACTTCTTAATAATATCTTATCATTAATCAAATGTGGAATCTTATGATTGTTACCTATTTTTGCTTTGGATTTGGTTTTTTGGTGTTTGAACTTTGAATATGAACTGACTAAAGATTACTACAATGAGGAGATTCATTTAAGTGAGGTCTTCCTCCGTTTAAAATGGGAGCTTACATGGCATAAAAAAGATTAAATGGTAATAATTTAGAAAAGAGCATCATACTGGGAAAATGTTTTCCAAAGAAGGTTACTTCAGAAATGAACTCCAGAATAACACGTATACAAATTATGATCATAATGAAAGTGGAATAAATCCAAATGCCCACAATTCCTTGAAGTGTGCACTAAGCCAAACTATATTTATTCAGATTTTCACCGTGTCTCGAAATTAACAGAATTCGTAGATACGCTAGATGTGGTTATTACTAACATAAATAAGCCAATTCAGAACAACCAACTTGAGATAAGGAGGTCTTTGTATATTTAATTCAATTTAATGGCTAAGTCAAATAGTGAACCCCCTTTTATTTAGTATTTCACTACTTCAACCAAAATGGATATCATGTAGTTGAACTCATAACATAATCCAACTCAGGATTCCCAAAGGTATCATGTAGTTAAATTCATAACCCTCCTCGTGTTGCAATTTCTAAAGGTAGCCTGCTAAACTTTTCTATGTTAAATAAAGGAACCTTGATTCGTAACGACCCTAGACTAGGATGTTTAAACACCAATTAAGCATCAACTAGATTAATTACCATTATGCTGATGTGTGCATGCGTAGCTATTCAAGACTATTTTGCATTCAGTAAACACTCATCTATTGCCATAAGTACCAAAGTCACATATGCATTTGGCTTGTTTTTAACCCACTGCATATTAGTTTCATTTATTATGTCTATATGTCAATAGTTTCAAGTTAAACAACCAATATGCTACAACGTTTGATTGTGAGCGCTTTTATACGACTATTGGAGTATGTTCGGTAGTGAAGATAGGGTTTTAGTGGCGATTGTAGGCGGAAAAAAATATAGAACGCTGGCTAGGAGCCCTGGGGATAATGCTGAAGCCCTCCTCTCTCTCTCTCTCTCTCTCTATATATATATATATATTATATTTGTTTTGCTAGCTGGCACATGTTGTGTGAATAGACTTTCTTGCATTCTCAGTTCCATTGAATCGAATATTAAAATGATTTTGTTACCCTGTAATTGTAGACGTATACAGGTAATCTTTCAAGATTAACAAAGAACTTAGTCGGTCAATAGTCCTGATCCAAGGTCATAAATCATTGTCCCCGAATTGGATATAAACTGTAAATTGATAATTGCAATTATTCAAATGTGTGAAAGATAAGCCCAAACAAATCGAGGGAATTGATGATTTGTTCTACTTTGTAGCTAATAGGAGTTGCCTTCGCTCATTTTGTTGAAAACTTTACCCAACCACCTTACTTTACTGTGGTTACGGGTATACTGGATGCCATGAGTTATATTTGACCTAATATTTCATTTTGTGGAGGTAAGATTACCTCCTCTTTTCCTAATTTTTTGGCCGTCAATAACTGATGGGCATGTTTTCCATAAGCAAGTTTTGTGAAGCATGGGGTAAATTTTTTAGAATAAATCTTGTATATACTGACAGTGTATATACTATCATAATTAAATGAATGCCACAAAAGTGAAATTTAAATTTAAAATTCAAATTTAATATATGTGGCATTCATTTAAGAATGATAGTATATACACTATCAGTATATAAAAGATTAATTCAATTTTTTATACACTGACAGTGTACAATTTTTTTTTTTTACACTTGTAGCTTTAGATATGCCATATAATATGATTTTAAATTTGAAATTAAAATTATGCACATGTGGCATACATTCATTATTGTTTGTGCATAAAAATTTAATCTTAAGCCCTTTTTATATCACAAAAACATTTACTAAAAAATTGTGCTTAAAAAATTCTATAGCAATTTTTTTTTAGAGTCACTAAAGGGGCAAAAGATATGATGGCCTTCAAACTATTAAATTGATTGACTTTTAACCCTTTAACTATTTAAGTGCATATTTTTGTCCCTTGAACTTGTAAAGGGTATATTCATAACCCTTTTGGTTATAGAGAAGTTTGGAAATTTGCCCGAGATTTTTGTTAATATTATTTGGTACCCTTAAAATTTTAAAAATATCACTAACCTCCCCTAAAATCATACCTTTTATAACAATCTCACCCTTGTATCATTAAAATATTCTTATAATAATCATTTAATGAGAGAGATATATATATTTCGCCCAATTCTACCATTTTCTATCAAATTGATTATAATATAAGATTTACATGTTTTGCCTAAAAAATTTCTTTTCTATAATATTTTGCCTAAAAATTGTCAAAGTAGGGGTACCAATTTTCGACACGAGTCGAAAACACAACACGAATCTAATAAGAAATTAATAAGTTTGGATTGAGCCTTCACGAGGTTGGGTCGAAATTGGCTCAGACCCGGAAAAAATCAAGTTAAGTCCAAGTCAACCACGGGTTGACCTGGTTAACCCGATTAACCTGTTTATGAATTAAAAATAATTCAATAAATATAAAAAATATTTATTAACTATTTTCTATTTTTCTTGAATAAATCCTAATTCCTAAAATATCTAACCCTATCCGATCGTTTTCACTTTTCACTTGACTTCTCACTTTCACAACCCTAATTCTTTCTCTTCCTCTTCATGCCACACTTCTGACTTCACCACTTACTACTTACTAGCACTAGCAAAGTTGGCCAGCAAGGAAAAAAATTGACTAGTGGCTATTCTTCTCAACAGTCAACGGCGTGCTGGTGGGTCTTCTTTTTCGAGCTTAGCTTCTTCCTTTGAAATTGGAACGACTAGTGAGCCGACAGACACTTCCGACCCCCTCTTCACTCTAGACGAATTCAGAGAATCAGATTTCAGAAATATTATTGAAGAAGCCGAGAAGGTATTCAATTATTTATGTGCTTTCCATCTTTTTTTGTCTTTCAGTGATTATGAGTCATATAGATGAAATGATGAAGTCATAGCAGACATCTTTTTACTCTAATTGCTTGAGCTAAACATTCTTGATTTCCTTCACCTCATGCATTTTGTGAAAATCATATAAAATTGGACTGGAAAATGGCAATTTGTTTTGCTAGAGATTTTGAAGAGGCTTTTTGGAATAACAAATAACAAAAGACTCCAGATTTCCATCCCATGAATCATGATTGTTTACGGATATACATACTTTGTGATTCAATATTTGCCTTCTTAATTTGATGTACGCAAATGCACGTTGATTTCGTTCCAACATATATATAGACTTCTATTCCCACCCAACAGAAATATAGGACAAAAACTGTACATAATTACCTTGGATAATTCACAAAAATTCCCCCTCTTCACATCCTTATCTAAGAAAACAGGCCTAACACTTTTAATCCTAATATAGTATAAATAAGTATAATACTTTTAAGTGAATATCAGGCTTGGGGTGCAAAAGTCGAATTCGAGTTTGAACTCGAGTTCAAAATATTAAACTCGTTAGCTCGCGAGTTCGAATATATATATATTTATTTATTTATTTTAATAGTAAAATTACATATATATCCTTACTATTTTATTATTTATTAAGAAAAAATAATATTTTATTTATTTTTAAAAAATAAAATAATTTTTTTTTATTTTTTCGAGTTTGAGCTTCAAAATTGTCAGCTTGTCAAGCTCAAACTTGAATTTGAGTTCGATAAAATTAAGTCAAGATTCGACTCGATTAAGCCAAAACTCGACTCGGCTCGCTTGCAGTCCTAGACTGAGGCTGTGACATTTTAAAAGGAAGTTGTTTAATAATTCTTGCTCAAAGAAAATACAAGAACTAGTTGACAAAATATATGCTGACATAAACTAATTTGAATGTTTCAAGGCTAATAAGAAAAGAGAGAACGGTTGTCAGTTTGATCCATGAACAATGCTAAAGAACAAGAAGGACCACTTGTTTTTGGCAAGCAGAAAATTTATCATTATGATGACCGTAAAATTTTCGATGAGTCCAAGCCGGCAAGGCATGTTTCTTCTTGGCGATTACTACTATGACCCCCCCCCCCTCCCGCCCCCCAAAACAAAACAAAAAATGAGATGCTATGTTTGCTCTCAGCTTGCTGGCCTTAGTAATTGGCTCCTTGGGCACAAGTAAGGGGTTCGAAATCCCTTACCCACATTTTCCATCAAAGATTTTGTAGAACATTTTCAGAGGTAATTTAGTTCTCTTCGAATTTTCAATAGTTTAGTTGGATCAATCTTCATCCCTCTCCCTGTTCCTCCTAGTATAGGACCAATTATAAGAAATGTTGTATTAAGAAAAAAAGCTTGCTGGCTTCCCGCGTATTTTCCTGTTTCTAGTTATTTATTTACTGGTTCTTTGTGAGTTTGAGAGGAATGGCTTGCTTCTTAGTTGTTTAATTCTTGGTTTCTCATTTCTGTTTCTTTTACTGCTATGTAATTTAGTAAGACAAAATTGAACAAATATAGAGCTTAAACTTAAATGCCTTGAGATATCGTTCCCGAATTCCTGGGATTAGTAGTTCCACTAAACATTAGTTTCTGGGCAGCTCTTTTGGAAAATTAATTTTTTTGTTGTCAATGCACATAATCATTTTAGGATGAATTATGACCGTACATGATCATGTAGGATCAATTAGGATACTTCAGAGGGTTAACTTGTCTAGATTTTTGTCTAGAATCAAAAGAATCATTTAGGATCAATTCATCTAACAGTTGTTGTGATGGATTTTCCCAGCCAGCTTGAGCCATTGAGATGATGCTTTGAGATTGAATTGTGCTTATTGGTCATTGAACAGTTTGTGCTACTAACAGTCCTTTAGCACAAAAAAAAGCAAGTTGTTTCCTCCTACTAAAATTTCCTCCATATTCTTATATCACCAGAAATTTGAGGATAGCAGGTTGGAAGTTTCTACCGAGCAGGAGCTGCCTAAAGAATCGAAGCAACGTTGCAGGAACAGGAAGCTGCCTGAAGACATTATCATAAATGTGTTACCTTCCAAGGAACTTTGTAGGTTCAAGTGCGTGTCGAATCTCAGGTATAAGGATATATCTACCTGTCGTTCTCGAATATGGAAATCCTCCCCAAGGATGGTAGGATTTTTTTTTTGTCAGAATATTACACAATTAAGTAAGCCGGACATTAACATTTATATGTTTAGTTCAGGTGAGAAGTTTGGTTCAAGGAGATCAGTAGATGGAACTAGTTTGGATGAGTCTGCTAGATTTCTGGATGGCAAGAATGCGTTCGGTTTCTCCTTTGAAGTCCACAGATGCCGAAGAATTTCATCCAGTAACGCAAAATAAAGTGTGCAGTATTGTAGAGAGCAGAGAATTATAGCAGCAAAACAGAGCCTAGCCCTTCAGAGACCTCAATATTGCTCCAGAAAGTTGGGTCTAGGATTTTGCATGCAAGGCAGATGACCTTGGCCGCCCTGGCAATGATCTGATTTTCTGTACGATAGTTCGTTGTGGGATACATGGCAAGCTCACCAAAATTCCCATCTAAACTAATGTTTACCAAAATTCGCATAGAAACTTTATCCTCTGAAACTAGTGCATGGACTACAATTCATATCAGACTTGATGTCCGGTTGACCATCCTGCGTTTGAAATTGATGGAGTTTTCTTTTGGTTAGACAAAACACATGAAATTGTGGCCATTGATTGGGGAGGTGTAGATTTGCCTCATAGCGAGATTAAATTTCTATGACTTATGATTTATATGTTTCAGATGGATGTCTTACACTCTGCATTAGAATATGCGGGATTCACCAGTTTCTGGAGTCTAGAGAGCAATTTTCGTTGCCCAAATCCAGAATGGCTAATCAAATATGAAATTAACATCTTTGGCGTAATCGGCTCGAGTTTCCAGAAATTTTCGGTCCAGCAGATTTATTAATAAACTTAATCCCGTTGGCATTTCATCCTTATAATAGCTCCAATCATAAGTAATATCCTTTGACATACGTAACGAGACAGTGGAATTCTTGGATGCGTCTCTCAATCTTTCTGCTTTTAAACTAGGGGTGTGCATCAAATTCGAATTCGGAAGTTTGAATTCGGAATTTTTCAAAATTTTGGCATAGAAATTATCGATCGATTTCGATTTCGAATTCCCTAGTTCCGATTTTGATTTCGATTTCGAATTCAATTCGGAATTCGGTAAATTCCGAATTCGGAAACCTTTTTCCTTTTTTTTTTGTTAGATGTATCGTTATATAATATAAATTTTATATTGCATATATTATTATATATATTAATATATATTATTATACATATTATAAAATGAAATTGAAATAAAAAATATTATTGTATATATAAATAAATAAATATTAATATATATATTCTAAAACGAAATTGAAATCGGAAATTCCGATTTCAAAAAACTCCATTACCGAATTCTAATCAAATTCGCATAATTCGAAATCGAAAATTCCGATTTCAGTGCCGAATTCCGAATTACCGATTTTGAAAATTCCGCACCCTTACATAGTTTTTTCAAATTGGACCGAGAATCGACTTAGCCAAGTTCAAGAATTAAGGTTTAATGGGTTCAATCGGATCGACAGGAGGTCGAATAAAAGGAATGACAACGTCTTCTTCCGCCACTAAAGCAAGTTCGATTACCACCTTTTGTTTGTAAATTTATTTAACGAGTAACTAGCAATCGAGGAGTGAAGAAGGGCATTTTCTTTTCTTTTCTTTTTTTGCTGAGAATTTCATTGCTGACTATTATCCATGCCTGAATCGAGAGGCCTTTCTTTCCTCTTGTAGTATGTAAATGGCAAATCTTTGGTAGTAATCTGAATATCAGTATACTGTCCATGTCGCCTTTCATGATTCAAGAGGTCGTTCTCGTCTCTGAACCAAGAAAATGCACATCTTTCTTTGCCTTCGAATCAAGAGGTCTTTCATGACTATGAGTATACTACCATCCATCGTGTGTACTAGTAATCTGATTCTTTACCTCTTAAACACTAAATCTTCGACAGTATACGAGCATGCTTATCTGCATCTTAGATGGTGCTGAATCAATTTTGATGTTGCAGTGTCTTGAAATCTAGTGAAAATCCAAGTCATTGTCAAAATAGTAGTGCTTCATGACTGCAGAGTCGACAATTAAGCTTATGCAGACAGTAGACCATCCAATTTGCAGCTAGCGTCAATTTAAATTGTCAGGGCGCTCTTGGGGTTTTCAAATCACAATTATTCCAAAAGGAAAAGGCAACTGCTCTCTTGTACTCGGGAATTGACATTGAGGTGGGGCTTGGAAAATTTGCTGCGCTCTCTTGTATAAAATGTTGAGAAGGCATGTACATTGCTGTTTCGAGCTAGAATTATCCCTAAAAACAAAAGGCAAACTGTTTCTTCACGCTCCCCTTAGTTTCTTTCGATTCCTGACTTGGGCACCGTTTGGAATGAAGGAAAGGAAGGAATCGGAAAGGAAGGGTTGTTGATTAAATCAGACCGAGTTAAGCTGACCTGATCGAATGCGTGAAATGCCCGATGCAATCACACGGAAGCGAGCCCCAAACTTTCCTATTGGGAAGTCCAATAGTACCTGTTTTTATTCTCTTATCTTACGGGCCTCTTCCACTTGATAGAGTTGGAAGTTGCACTTCTCCCTCTAATTTTGGGTTGAATATAACTGGTCTTTGTTAATTTCTTGGGCTTGGAAGTAGACTAACAATCGCTCCTCCAAGTCTAATCTAATCTTAAATATGCCTACCTGCAAAGCTGTCCATATGAACATTAATTTTTTTTTTTTTTGCTGCAATGATATTCTATAGAAAGGAGAAGTCTAAAAAGATTGTATAAGAGACTAACAGATTTACGGATCCGACTAAATCAAATAGGTGTTATGACATCTCTTTTGAATTTTTTTACTGCATGTGAGATTCAAATTCCGACCTAATGAATATGGTAGGTTCAAACCCCGACTTAACGAATATGGTCCTACCTGCAAAAAACCACTCTTAAAACGATTCAAGCCCAAAAAAAAAAAACCACTCTTAAACGATTCAAGCCTGCAAAATATTATTGACTTGATAGTGCCAACATGTGAAGCTCTTTGTCATTAGGTGCCAAGAGAACTTTCAATTCAAAACCAAGAAAGCAACCCGGGCTGGGGTTGTTGGGGAAGGGAGTTTAGCACATTCTCTGTCGTGCGTCTATTATTAGTGTACGTTGTTCTTCTTGTTCCGGTCAACAAAGTTGATAATCAGTAATCATCACATAACTGAATTTGATTAGCACGTTCTCTGCCGCCGAAATCACTTTTTGAATAATCAGTCAGTTTATTTGGGATGCGATCATGGTCAGTGTCATGGATATTGGGACCATGTTTTTCTTCGAAAAGACAATTTTAGCTTCTTTTAATAAAGGATTTGATTTTCTAACAAAAAGAAGGATTGTGATTAGGACTCTCAGCTTTAATAAAGGATTTGATTTTCTAACAAAAAAAAAGGATAATACTAAAGGATTTGGTTTTCTTTTAGGTTCCGTTTGGCAAAACCGAATCTGAATTCTTAAGTTTGAATTCTGAAATTTGAATACTGAAATAATTAATTTGCTGGATTTTAAGCACCGAAAAGAAATGTATGAATGTTTGAATTTTAATACTAAATTTATTTATACTGTTTGATAAATATTTATAAATGAATGCTTAATAAGTTTAATTTGATAATTTTACCATTATATCTTTTCATTCAAAAAAGAAATAGAACCTATGATTTAATTAGCTTAAAATTTTTAGGTATGAAAATGACAATATTTATTTTTAAATCAAATTAATGTAAAAGATGAAATATATTATATGAGAAATATGGAGAAGATGTGAAAGTTATTAAAAAATGATAAACGAGAAATAGAAAATCGTTAGATAGGGAATATCAGGTTGTTTAATTGGATAAGATTTTGAACATAATTAACAGATAATGGTAGATTTGGTAGATAAGATAATGTAGTTAAAGTAATTCCATTGATTATTATCAGAATTAAGCATTCAGTTAGGATTCTTGTGCTGAAAAAAAATACACACAAGTTCAGCACTGCTTAAGAAGTTCATCAGATGGATTTTCATTTATCAAACAGTCAAAACATCATCTGAATATCTAAAAAGGTTTAGTTTCAACACTTTTGTATGTTATCAAATAGATCCTTAGAGCATCTAATTTACACCAAAATTATAAGGGCCACACCCACATTTATTCTCCCCCTGCAATTATACTATTTAGTTTTAATTTTCAAAACACTAATTTGTTTGGATTATGATTTTATGTAGAAAATTTTTTACATTTTTCGTGAACATATTTTTTAATCAACTTTTTATTTCACATACGTCAAATCGCTACAATACATTATTTTGTAAAAACTTTTAAAAATAGCAATTCAAACATCACTTGAAACCATTCCCGTTGGACGAGCCATTGAACTTTTTAGTATTTATCCACAACAATTTGTTATAAACGTGATTGTTGGATGCAAGTTTGTTTCTGTGTCAATGCCTTTATTCTACATTTCAGTGAGCAAAAGCTTGGCCGAAAATTTTTGATAAATTCTATGAAAATGTAAGAGAAAAGCCTGTGGAGATGTGATGTGCTTCATGTCAATTTTGTCGTAGTGCAGAAAATAAATGTGTTTAATACTATGGTAGCAAAATTAGTGTAAAATCCTAAAAAAAAAAAAAAAAGGTACCTCCAACAAAAACTAAATGTTAAAGCATTTCTCAAAATGTTGCCGTATTTTTAATATTATTATGCCCACCAAAAAGGTCTAAACACATGATGAATATGCTTTGACGATTTCTGAATTTGTAATAGGACCATTCTCCAGGACCACTACTGTGATGTAGAGAAAGAAAAACCACTGGCATGGAACTTTCAAGCCATATGGAAAGGCAATCTTGATGAGATGAGACAAGAAGGTGTGTCTGAGGCATTTTTGGAAGAATTTCCAGAAAAATATGATTGAAAAAGATGTCTCAATAATCATTTTCTAAAAATGATCACCAACCGAATACTAAATGAAAAGCGTTGGTCAATTTGTTCTCCCTATGGGGAAACTGGGAAGTGAAGTGTTTGATTGTGACAAATTTAATAAAAAAACTTAAAAATGAGAGATCTTGCAACAAAAAAAAAAAAAAAAGAAAGGAGGATAATAGACAGCCTAGTATTTTGTTTCCTAATTCCCCTCCCACGGTTTCAAATGACATGATGCACAATACATATTTCCGCCACTTGAAGACCTATAATTTGTTCTGTTTT
>NW_020864331.1:0-132618 GCF_003713205.1 Coffea eugenioides | reverse complement strand
TGCATAGAATAAGGGAATGTGTGAAATATGTAAAGGGCTCTCAAGTGAGAAAAGTAAAGTTTACTCAATGCATAGCACAAACATCCCTTGATTCTAAAAAGGCCTTAGTTCAGGACGTCCCAACTAGGTGGAATTCTACTTATAAGATGCTTTCAAGTGCTCTTTATTACCGTCTTGCCTTTTGTCACTTACAATTAAGTGATTCCAATTTTCAATGCTCTCTATCTTCAGAAGAGTGGGAAAGAGTTGAAAAGATTTGCAAATTTTAGAAATTTTTTATGATGCAACCATGGCCTCCTCAGGATCCAAGTACCGGACTGCTAACTTGTACTTTCCTCAAGTTTTTTGTGATTCAATTAAAGCTATTGGAGGAGTGTAGCAGTTCTGATGGCTTTATGAAGAAAATTGTTGAACAGATGTTTATGAAATTCAACAAATATTGGTCTGAGTTCAATATTTTGTTAGCCATTACTGTGGTATTTGATCCTAGATACAAATTTCAGTTTCTTGAGTTTAGTTATCAAAATTTATATGGTCCAGGGTCTGCAGAACTAACAAAGGTCATGGATACACTTTTTAGTCTCTTCAATGAATATGTTAGAGTTAGTAAGACATCTCAGTCATCATCTTCCTATTCTCGGGGTAGCAATGAGATGAATGAGACCTCTTTTGATGCAGTAGAAGTATAGGGAAAACAATCATTGAATGTTTTCAAGGTGTGATGATAATTTTTTTTAGTATTATTTACTTATTAATTTATATTCTCCCATGTTCTATTCTCATTTTCATGTCTAATATGTCTCTCTTTCAATGTCATGTTCAATACGAATTTGATAAATTTGACAGTTTTGAGTTTATCAGCAGTGCACAAAAAACTCAATTGGAAATGTATCTAGATGAGCCAAGAAGTAAAAGAAAATCTGAGATTCATGTTCATGACTATTGGAAGTCTCAACGATATCGATTTCCAGATCTAGAAAAATTAGCTAGAAATATCTTATGTGTTCTGTATCAATTGTTGCATCAGAATCTGCTTTTAGCCTTGGTGGTAGAATTCTAAACCAATTCCATAGTTCATTGTCAGCACCAATAGTTGAGGCTTTAATATGTACTAAAAACTGGTTGTTTGGGGAGAAAGGTAAAATTAGTAAATTGATGTTTTCTAATATCTACTTTATTTCTTTAGTATTTTGTACTCATTTTAATTTTCTTCTCTTGTTAACGCAGAGATGACAGATTTGAGGCCGGAGGATATAACTCAAGACATCATGTCTTTGAACATATCAAAGATAATGTCCAATTTGTTGAAGATTCAAACTCTAATATGGTCAACCTCTAAGTCATTGACTTAGGTAAGTTAAAAGTTATAGCATAATATATTTTATTGTACCTATATGTGTCACCATTAATACTTTGATGTTTAAATTGCAGGGTACTTAAAAAATTGCTCACATCCCTTGATTTAGTGAAGATTGGAAGTTGGAAGAGGAGTATCAGTTGACTATTGGAGCTTGGTGACGGGATTGGAGCTTAGTGAAGATTGGAGCTTGGAAGAGGAGTATCAGTTGACTATTTGAGCTTGGTGACGGGATTTTTATATCAATGCAAGTTTAAATCCGATTTTATACCCGTTGACTGCAAGTATACAGGCCGAAATCGTAATGTAGGGTATGTATCGGGTCGATCCCACGAGGAGCAAATTAAACAAGTACTAGGCCCTTATTTTTCTCTATTATTTAGACTTACAATAAATCTGAGCAAGAAAATTATAATGCTATTGTCTACAAATCTAGTTTAATCAATGTTAAATGCAAATGGAGAAATTTCACTAAAGATTGAATCTAGGGATGTAGATTCCACTTATGGCATAAACAACACAAATGAATAGATTTACCTCTTGTTATTCTTCTTGTTTAACCAGGGATTCATTTCCAATATTACCAAATCTCATTCTCATGCTGAAATGGCCTAGAACAATATAGTTTTCCCTATTTTCATGGTGAAATACTAGTTCTACTCTGTTTTCCTTCATGAAATGCTAGAAAATCCACTTAAGTGTACATCTATTTTCATGAACATACAACTCAAGCTCTACTCATATTTTTTCCATTGTTACTATCAATGCTCATTAACTAATAACAACTATGAACATGCTATTGGTGATCAAACAACAACAAGTAATTACAACTGCACAAATAGACAAGTTAATACAAGATATAACAAGTGTAAATCACATTCAATTCATATTATTTAGCCATAAGTTTCATCTACTCCCTAGATAAAGAAAATTAGCTACTCATGAATGAAATAAAAATCAAACTCACAAGTTTATTAATGCAAAACATCATAAAGTACAAGTACAAGAAAGATAAAAGAAAGCTTAGGTAATTGATGGTGAAGCCCTCTAATTTCTGCTATGTTCTTGTACAAGATGATTACAAGTGAAAACTCCAAATGCTTCTCAAAGAACTTCTAGCTAGAGAGAAACTAGTTACAAGAAGGAAAACTAGCTATGTAAGGTGATGACTGACTTCTCCTTGTGACTCTGCAAAAAAGGTGGTAGAAAGACATCTTTTTTCTCCTTCATGATTCCAACAACTCAGATTTTGTAAAGAAAGTCAAAAGAAATGTTGTTTTGACTTGTCAATAACTCATTTTGTCTTCCCTTTTGTTGCAGAAGTATGTGCCACCGAATTCACTCACTCAAGATAGCTGGAAAGTTGTGTGAAAAGTGAGAAAAAACGGCTGTGCCACTTGCAGAAGAGAGAAGCAGATCCGAACCTCAGATCCGAGGGGTGCAGAACGATCCGAGCTCGGATCAAGGCTGATCCGAGGCCTTTCTCTAATGATCCAAGCTCGGATCATCTGGTCTCGGATGCATTGCTCCAGAAGTACAGACGAGAGCTCGGATCTCCCTTGATTCACACGGATCCGAGCTCCGTGCTGGTCTTTTTCCAGTTTTTCACTTCTTTTCCTTTTTCTTCATTTTTTTCTCCTAATTTCTTGTGTACTTTATTCTATGGACGATCCTTACATTTCCTTCATCTCGTGCATGAATTTCATACATCAATATCCTTCACAATTTCGCAAAATTAACTCATTAATCCACTCATTTATCAAGTTTTGAACACTTAAACAATATTTAAGCAATTATCACCAAAAGAGTTCAAATATGGCTTTAATCTTCTCAAAACATACCAAAAGTTCATGCCAAACTTGTACAAAATGTACGTTAAATATTCACTTATCAAATTCCCCCACACTTGAATCATTACTTGTCCTCAAGCAATTTCACACATAACTTACCACAATGATTCAAGAGATAAAACAATATATACACTTTTGTCAAATTTAATTCCTCAAAACCTAGAAACCAATCATTGTGACATTTCTTAGTTTACACTAATTACTCATAATATTCAATTAAAGAAAAATAATTATGCCTTAATTTCAACAAATTCAACTCAATCCCTCATTCTATCCTAATTCCACAAATAAGTAAATTACATAGTCAATTCTATGGCCTTCCTCATCCCATGACCATCAAAACTTAACAGTTGAGAGGGATTTATTCACACTTCATTTTACTTAAATAGTGAAAATGCCTTTTTATGTGAAAATCAACACTTTTAGGTGAAGATTCCTGGTTACTCAACATTTCACTAATTCAAATTGCTAAGCATACTCTTAATTCCAATACCTTTTTACGCGAATGTCGACATTTGTAAGTGCCAACTCCCGGTTACTCAGTATGTGAATCATTGGAGTAGAAAAATAATATCAATATATATATATTTTTTAAAATTTTTCTTTTCCCTCTAAGCATAATTAAAGGAAGAATCTGGCCTTGTCTTGACTATATCAATCACTTACTTATAAAATTAAGTAAAAATGAGAAATATCATTAAACATGCAAAATTCTAAGCATAATTTTTCTTATTTAACCGAATATACTTTCTAAAATGTAAAAATCCTAATTGCATAATAATTCATTCCAAGCAAAATGAGGACTAAACCTTCCCAATATACATATAACATTTTATCCAGTGGAAAAATTAGGTACTTAAAATTGAAATTTTGGCCATTAATTTGAAATATTAGAAATATTTTAGAAAACTTTTGACAGAGTTTCTCCATAAAAATGGACAAAACTCCCTACCAACAACCTCAATTTCAAGAAAATTAACCTCGTGACAATATTACCAAATATAATTCCAATATTTTTAAGCCATAGACAACTAAAATCATGCATTTCAAGACACAATCATCCATAAGATAAAGTAATCCCTCCCCCACACTTAAATTTAACAATGTCCTCATTGTAAGGAGGGTAATAGAGACTAAAACTTTCCTCAAAATAAGTGGTGAGTCAGTTTGAAGCCATTAATCCTTACGATCATCCAAATTCTGTGCAAAATGAAACCAAAAGTACGAAGAAACATAAGTAGCACAAGATGATCCAAAGGAAAACTACAAAGTTTAATCGTAACACAGTAAAAGAAAAATAAAGAAACAATGAAAATGAAGATCTTCATGGCTGTTCGGAACGAGGGTCTACGGCATTCTCAACTCCATGAGGACCAAGTGATGTACCAATATTGCCCTCCTCATGGTGAGACGACGGAGTAGGTGATCGGCAGATATGGAAATGATCCTCGATCGCACAAAGACGACGATCATGTCTGTCGAGTCGCTCTGTCATCATCCGCTCCGTCTGGTCAATGCGTTCGACTTCTCGTGTCTCCATATAGCAAATGGCATTGAGGAGCTCTTGCCACTTGGAGCGCGGCGGAGGAGGTGGTTGCGGAATAGGAGGAGGAAGAGTCTACTGTGCCTCCGTCTCTTGAGCTTCCGCTTGTGGTTCAGTGTGAGGTGGAGGCTGAGCAGAAGTCGATGCTTCTCCAGTGTCCCGAACCAGAGCAGCTTCAAAATTCGTAGGGATACTCAAAGATTTGAGTATCGAGGCACTGACCTCCTTGACAGACCTAGTGATGACAGCTCGCTCGGTTCCAAGAGGAATCTTGAGCTTCTCAAAAATGAGGGATAGCAGTCGAGGGAACCCAAAGCAAGTTTTGCCGGCCCTCATGCGAGCGGTGGTCCGCATGTAGCTGATGATGATGCTAGGTAGTGGAATATCAGTTAGCTGCCCACCCAAACCATGCATCATCTTATCTAGGAAGTAGAGGTCACTGTTGCGGAGCTCCCGTTTTCCACTTCTTTTTGGTACCACATTGAAGGCGAAGAGATAGAATATCAAGTGGTACCTAGGCTCGAAGGAGTCGGCATATACGGTGAGCTTCTTCAAACTTCCTCGCTCCCTATATTGACCCTTTAGGCGTGCTACCGCTTCTCCCACCTGCCAAGGATCACGTGCCTTGAACTCCTTGGTTAACTTGACATCTTCTCCGTCATCCTTGAGTTTGACTAATTTGGCGACTGTATCGCGATTGAGAGCCACTCTCTTGCCTCGAACCCAGGAGACGATGAGGTTGCCACTATGACTCTGTTTGTTTTCTACATTGGCGTAGAACTCCCGGACCAGATTGGGATAGTAATACCTGGGCAACTGTAGTATATCCTCCCATCCAAGTCGCTTGAATGCCGTGGAGATCTTATAGTGGTCATCCACCTCCGGTGCCAAATGTTTTTCAATAATGATCTCCTTGTCTAAACCGGCATCGTACCACTGTTAATTCTCGAGTGAGGTGAATCGCGTGGTATCATAGTCTGGAAGCGGCTCTTCGTGGCTAGTAGACGCGGTCTTCCGGCGAGAACGAGGTGCGGACTGAGGTGAAGGGGAGTCCTCCACTAGCGACTCCTCATGCAAGGAAGATGTGTGTTCTTCACTTGAAGACGGCGAAGGTGTACGAATAACAGCCCTTCTTGTGTGAACCATGGTGCCTATATGAAGAACAAGATCAATGCACATTAAAAGTTTGAGAAAATTTCGGCAGAGTTTCCCCTTGTAAAAGGACGAAACTCCCTGCCAAGAATTACCAAAATTCAAGCAAATAATCTTCCTAACACCTCTCAAATCCAATTCCCACATTTAGAATGAATATTACCAACAAGGATGTCATGACATGCATAATAAGTCCAACACTTGAGAATTAAAGCCATGTGCAAGAATGGAATAATATTTCAAAGTAAAGTAGACTATCAATGACAATGTGCTATAAAGTTAAGCTTTAAACATCAATTAAACACAACATCTCCTTATGCATTACGAAAAACATCCTCAATTCAAACAATTCTCAGCTTTTGGCAATTTCCCTCAAAGCAATACATAACAATCCACTATACTTACTACAATTTATCATCAATTTGCAAAAAAATGAGCTTCATTTCAAACAAACAAATGCAAATTATACAAAGAAACAAGAAATTGCAAACAAAAATATAATCTGCTTTCATGAGAAAAATTATACAAAATTTATCACCATATTAACAAATTTCTCAATTCTAAGCAAACAGGCATTTCTAATGACATATATTAGCACAATGTAACACAATTATAGCATTAAAATCCAACATATACGCGTTTCCCATATTTATAGAAAAATACAAAGAATTAAGAATTATGAAATGTGCAATGTGAAGAAAAGTTGAAAATTCTTACCTCAAGTGTGTAGGATGATGTTAGGGGATGATAATGTTGCAAAAATGAGGAAGAAAACAGTCAAAAATCACCCAGAAATGGAAGAATTTCCGTGCGGCCCGAATTCCTCTTTTGAAGATCAAAACCCTTCTTTGAGATGGTTTTTCGGTGAAATAGATTGGGGTTAATGATCACAAGAGGTTAGGGAAGGTTTTATTGTGAAAAATTGGAAGTTTTATGGATGAAATGGAAGATTAGAGGAAGGGATTAGGGTTTCGGTGAGAAGAGGGAAGAAGAAATTGGAAAAATACAGAAACGAGGCTTCGGTTCTGCTATATCCGCGAACCGATCCGAGCTCGGATCGGTTCTGGCAGCTCTCAGATCCGACAGAGCTCGGATCCATCACTCCAGAAGTTCACCCGAGCCCTCGGATCCAACTTGGTTTTGATGGATCCAAGCTCGGATTTCCTTTTGCATTTTTCAAAATTTCACGATCCGAATTCGGATCCTTTTAAGTAAAGGCTCGGATCATATAGCTCGGATCTGTCTCACCAGAAACACAGACGAGCCCTCAGATCCTTTTGAATCCGAGGTCGGATCTCCAATTTCGCCTTGGATCATCAAGCTGATCCGAGGTCGGATCCGCCTGGGTTGAGTCGGATCCGAGCTCGGATCTGTTTTTTTCTGCACTAATTGCAGAAACTGCAATTTTTCAAACTTTTTCTCCCTTTTCCGGCCAATTCAAAATTACACATTGGACAAACTTTTTATCAATTCCAACCTCTCACGCACATGTAATATACCATAAACACAATATCCAACCTCTCGAAACACATCAGAAACATCTACATTGCAAATCAAGGGGTGAGGTTCTTTGATCATTTTTGCACTTTTACACCAAAATGGCATTTTTGGGCATTAAATGCATATCAAATGAGTCCATGAGCATTTATAAACATGTTATCACCCAAACTCACTTGAATATACTGGAAATGCAACGTTGTATATATGCATAGGAATTTTAAGCACTTAAAACACAATTTGATAAGAAAACCTCCCTTTTTACACTTGTTCTTCAATTGTACCTCCAAAATGGATGATGAAACTCCGGTACCTCCTACAAACAAGTGAAATATATCTAATTAGTCAATTAAATCACACTAAAATGTAAAAAACACATAAAAACACACGACTACAATATTATTATTGGGTTGCCTCCCAACAAGCGCTTTGTTTAGAGTTGTTAAGCTTGACTCTCCTGTAGCTTCTTTAACTCTCCATTGCGTTTCCTAAGGAGTAAACTACTCCTTTAGGAACCTTTTCTCCGACCAAATAGGGCTTCAATCTTTGACCATTCACTTTGAATGGGGAACCATTTTCTCCTTTTATTTCCACTGCTCCATAAGGAAACATGCGAACCACTTCAAATGGCCCGGACCATCAGGACTTAAGCTTTCCAGGGAATAATTTAAGCCTTGATTTAAACAATAACACCTTTTGCCCTTCTTCAAAATGCTTAGGACGAATGTGTTTATCATGCCAAAATTTCACTTTTTCTTTGTAAATCTTGGCATTCTCATACGAAGTCAACCGCGATTCCTCCAATTCGCTTAACTCGAGCATTTTCTTTTCACCTGCAGATTTAAAATCAAAATTAATAGATTTAATTGCCGAATAAGCTTTATGTTCTATTTCTACGGGTAAATGACACGCTTTCCCATAAACAAGTTTATATGGAGACATTCCCAACGGCGTTTTAAATGCCGTTCTATACGCCCACAAAGCATCTTCAAGCTTGTTTGTCCAATCCTTTCTCGATCGGTTGACCGTTTTCTCCAAATGATTTTAATTTTCCGGTTAGCCAATTCCACTTGACCATTGGCTTGAGGATGATAGGGGAATAACTTTTTATGCCTACAACCATATTTAAGCAACAAGGTGTCTATAATTTTATTACAAAAATGCTTACCTTCATCGCTTATTATTGCCTTTGGGACTCCAAACCTACAAAATATGTTCCGTTTAAGGAACTTAAGCACAACTTTAGCATCGTTAGTTTGTGAAGGAATGGCCTCCACCCATTTAGAGACATAATCAACTGCTAAAAGGATATACTTATTATTATATGAGCTAGGAAATGGTCCCATAAAATCAATGCCCCAAATGTCAAATAGCTCAACTTCCAAATATGTAGTCAAAAGCATTTCATTCTTTCTTGAAATATTACCGGTTCTTTGGCATTGATCATGACTTTTAACCCAATTTCTAGCATTTTGGTACATAGTAGACCAATAAAATCCAGATTGCCATACCTTTGCTATGGTTTTAGTTGTACTAAAATAACCTCCCATTTCAAGAGTATGACAATGCATTAAAATACTATGTACCTCATCTTCCGGAACACATCTTCTAATTATTCCATCTGCACAATATTTGTAAAAGAATGGTTCCTCCCAAAAGTAATGTTTAGCATCATTTAAGAACTTTTTCCTTTGATGAGAATTCAAATCACTTGGTATCACTCCACTAACTACAAAGTTAACTAGATCAGCATACCATGGTGACTTATAAATTGCCATTAAAAACTCATCTGGAAATTCTTCTTTAATGGATGAATGGTCTTTTTGAGGCATGTTTTCCAGTCTAGAAAGATGATCAGCAACTAAGTTCTCGGATCCTTTTTTATCTTTGATCTCCAAATCAAATTCCTGCAATAATAAAATCCATCAAATTAGTCGAGGTTTTGCATCTTTCTTATTTAACAAATATTTGAGTGCGGCATGGTCGGTATAAATGATAACTTTAGATCCTACTAAATACGATCTAAACTTATCCAATGCAAATATCACTGCTAGCAACTCCTTCTCTGTTGTTGCATAGTTAACTTGGGATTCATTTAACATTTTACTTGCATAATAAATGACATGAAGTCGCTTATCATGTTTTTGCCCAAGAACAGCTCCAACTGCAAAATCACTTGCATCACACATTAATTCGAATGGCAAGCTCCAATCCGGTGATGCTATTATAGGTGCGGAGACAAGTTCCTTCTTCAACCTATTGAAAGCAAATAAGCACTCATTATTAAAGTGAAAAGGAACATTTTTTGCAAGTAATTCACATAAAGGTTTAGCAATCTTGGAGAAATCCTTAATAAATCGTCAATAAAATCCCACGTGTCCAAGAAAACTGCGAATACCTTTCACATTGATAGGTGGAGGCATTCTCTCAATAACCTCTATCTTGGTTTGATCTACCTCAATACCTTCTGAAGAAATTTTGTGCCCTAGAACAATACCCTCACAAATCATGAAGTGACATTTTTCCCAATTGAGTACAAGGTTTGTTTCTTCACATCTCTGCAAAATTAGATCTAAATTGTTAAGACAATCATCATAAGTAGATCCAAATACAGAAAAATCATCCATGAAGATTTTCATAATTTCCTCATTAAAATCAAAGAAAATTGCCATCATGCATCGTTGGAAGGTGGCCGGTGCATTGTACATTCCAAAAGGCATTCTTCGAAATGCAAAAGTGCCGTAAGGACAAGTGAATGTGATTTTCTCTTGATCTTCCGGTGCAATGACTATTTGATTGTATCCTGAAAAACCATCCAAGAAACAATAAAATTCATATCCAGTCAATCTTTCTACCATTTGATCAAGAAAAGGAAGAGGTAAATGATCCTTTCTAGTGGCTATATTCAGTTTTCTATAATCTATACAAACTCGCCACCCAACTACAACTCTAGATGGAATCATTTCATCATTGTTACCACGTACTATGGTTATCCCCCCTTTCTTTGGCACTACATGAATAGGAGAAATCCAAACACTATCAGAAATTGGAAAATTATACCTGCATCCAGCCATTTAAGGATTTCTACTCTTACCACTTCTTTCATATTTGGATTTAACCTTCTTTGAGTCTCAACCACCGGTTTAGAGTTTTCTTCCAACAAAATCCTGTGCATACAAATAGTTGGACTAATTTCTTTGATATCAGAAATTGTCCATCCTATAGCCTTTAAATGCTTCCTCAAAACACGTAAAAGTTTGCCTAGTTGTTCCTCATCCAGTGCAGAATTTACAATCACCGGCAATGTCTCTTTTTCTCCAAGAAATGCATATTTGAAGTGCTTAGGCAGCGGCTTAAACTCAAGCTGTGGAGCTTGCTCACATGATGGTGGAGGTAGCCCTTTGCTCAGTCCTAACTCCTCATACGCATTTCTCCTTCTGTAGGGAACCTGTGCCTGCAAAAATTCAGTCATTTCTTCAACTTGTTCCTCTTGTAAGCCCACACCATTAAGACAAAGTTCAAGAGAATCATTATCAAGATTAACTTGACTCATCTCTAATGCTAATTCATCACATATGTCAACAGAATAAACATGGTCAATAAAAAAGGGATATTTCTCCACTTTACTCAAATCAAATTCCACTTCCTCTACACCTATTTGGAACTTGAACTTACCACGTTTAACATCTATTATTGTACCTACGGTGGCCAGAAATGGTCAACCAAGTATAATCGGTACATTAACATCTTCCTCCATATCTAAAACAACAAAATCAACAGGAATAATGAATTTCTGTACTTTAATGAACACATTCTCCAATATGCCCATTGGATGTCTAATAGACCTGACAGGGTGTCGATGCCTGTGCAATAATAATTACCTACTCAAGAAAAATACAAATTTTATATATAGCGGTGAGTAGGGTCGAATCCACAGGAATTGGGGATAATTCGTTTCTTCTAGAGTTCAGTGCATGGGGGATTTTTGGAAAATATAAAATTACTAATTAACTAACTAATGAAACAATTAATAGAAATAAACAAGAATTAATCTGTGAGAACCCGTAACCTTCCCATTTTCTAGGTTTTATTATCTTTAATGGCATGTTTTCTGCATTTTCTTGCTTAGGAAAAATTGCTAGATAATTTTAATGAGTCAATAGAGTTTTTAGATGATTTTTCTAGTATCGGTTAGGTTTTGAGGAATTAAGAGCGTATATCGGACGTGGAACCCGCTAGTGCGGAAAAGTTCAGAAAAAATTCGGCCAGTTAGGTTAAGTTTTGGATACTGGATTAAATTTATCGGGTGTTAAGAGATAATTAGAGGTTATCAAGTGGATTGGTGTAAGAGAGACAAAAGTTAGGCAAGCAATTAATGAAAGTGACAAGTGTCACTTAGAGATTCATTACCATTTTTGACCACTATTCATTCTCTTACCAATTTATCAAAATAACTCAAAAAGTTGACCCAAAAATCTCCAAAATTTGCAAGCTCATGGCCGGCCCTCTCTAGGGAGAAAAGAAAAGAAAAGCTCTCCAAAATTTTGCTCCAACCTTGCTCAATCTTCAACTTCAACCGGTTAAATTTGTAATTGCTCCATAAAACTCCTCCACTTAGTGATTTTGAGGTGATTGGTGAAGTTGTTTGGAAAGCTAAGGTGTTGAATTGCTTCCTATCTTGTGCTATAAGGTGAGTGACTAAGGAACTACTCTTTTCCTTCCAATAATGTTTAATTAGTAACTTATGTGAGTTGAGGTGATGATTATTGGTGCAATTTCATGATTTGGGTTGAGATTGATGACATTTTTCTATTTAATCATGTGATTTCTGTTTTAATATGATTATTATGGTGTAGCCATGTATGATAATTGGAAATGGTATTTAAGGAAGCTAGAAGGTGGGAAAAGTGGTTAATTGCAAGCAATTTCTGTTTTGGAAAGAAAATTGAAAGGTTAGGGTTTCATTGTTCTTCATTCTGCCTGGCACTGTAGCTCATAGTTAGGGGCCGAATTGGCCTTGGGTTAAAACATAAAAGTTGTAGGAAATGATATTTTAGAGATGCCTACAAACTTTCAGGTCAATCGAAGTAGCACAGCTTGAGAAAAGACGGAATTACCCTTGCTGCCCTGGTTTTTCCCGAATTTGATAGTTGCGTCTGTAATTGGTTAATTTGGTTGGGAAAGCTTCAGAATTGGTTGTTGCGGTCTTTTGATGAAATGTAGACTTGTATCTTATATTTCGGATGGCTTTGGAATTACTGGATTTGGACTTAGGTAGCCTGATTTATGCTGTTTGCACTAGAATGCGATTTGTGAATCTATTTTTACGGTTCTGGTGTAGTAGATTGCATTTTTGACCTGGTTACACTCGAAACTGGGCTGAATGACCTTCTGTAATATTGTATCCCTATCGCTTAGCTTCGAAACGGTGTATCTTTCACCTCCATCCGATAATCGTAGTGCCATTGGTACCAAAACCGCAATATGATGTCAAAAACTATTTTTTTTGGGTTAACACTTAATTCCATTTCCGGATTTTCCTGGTTTACTCTAGTGCTTATGTAGTCTTATGGAGCCCTATTTTGGTGGTATTTGGAATTGGTTTATGACTTGTAATCGAGTCTTATTGTGCTTATTTGAATATTTTAGGGCTTGACTTTCATTTCCGGTCATTTTCCTAGCTAAATTTTGTACTTGAATGACTTTGAGCCTATGGAATGGCTGTTGTGATGAATTTATATTTCGTATGACTTTGGGACTAGCTGAGGAAAATAATGAAGCCATGATGGCTGGAAAAGTAAGCAAATTTAGGGGAAATGCTGTCCAATTTTCTAGGCCGCTTAGTCTCTTTAGGTCTGAGTTGCCTTTTGAAAAAATGATGGGTTTTAGGAGTTGTTTCTAACCCTAGGACCAACTGTTATCCTTTTTGCTCAAAAGTCATATTTTATTCTTTTGTACTAGTACTTACCATGGAAAGGCTTACGACGTGTAGTCGAGCCTCACTTGTGCATTCCGTTTACTCGATTTTGGATGTGAAACCTTCAATTGGTTTACTTTGCTTATTTTAGGGTTTCTTGGTGACTAAAACCAATCTGAAGTGAAAACTTTTGAAGTATCTGTACTTGAATCGGTGAGTGTACCACTCCCCCTCACTTATTGTTTAACTCGATTTTTGTACATGCAATCTGTGGTATGAATTACTGAACTATCTGGTTATTTTGATTGAGACGAGGGTGTACTTTATCATACTCGTTCTCTTGTCTGTTCATATGCCAAATGTTGGTGCGGATCTGAATCTGTTATCTGTTATCTGTATCTGTATCTGTTCTGATGTCGTTTGGAAGCTGGTATCCAACGACCTTTCTGTGACCTCTGAGCTCAACACCTGTGGCCAGTTACTCGAGTCGGGCCGGCAAGGGCCTGGTCGATTAGATAACGAACCACGGTAGTCTGTTTTGGGATCTTTGGGTATTGAGACCCTTGATTCCGGTATACTCGAGTATTACCATTTCTGATCTGATTGGATTTCGGGCCCGGTGGGGGTATGTGAGGTGGAAGGAATCGGAGAAAGTGGAGTCTACGGTATTAGATACTCCTTTAACGTTGACGGAGTGTCAACTATTATTTCGATCAAGCTTCGGTGACGCAAATGGGAATTTGGCTCCTGAGAGTCACCTGTATCCTTCCTATATGAATCATTGGTTCCTTTACTTTACATCCTGATTTGTTAAATGTGAAATGCCATGATTTTACTGCTATATGTCTGGTACCTCATTGAGCGCAAGCTCACCCCTTTCTGTTCCTTTTGTTTTCCTCACAGGAAAATAAATTTTTTTGGACTGGATTCGATAGTTGGTTGCTAAATTGAGCTAGATGGACATATCTTTTATATAGTTCATTGATTGAAACCCTAAATGTACTTTTGGGTCCGTTTCTCTTTTGATTTCGCAAACCGTATATGTATCAACTTTTGAACACTTTTGTATGCCACTTTGGATTGTATATGCTTAATTTCAAGATGTATATATTTGATTGATGCTTGGTTGGATTTTGACGTGTCGGTTACTATTCATGGCCGACTCCGTTTTCATTTTTTTATTTTGTGATTTTGACTTGTTTATGCGCTTTTGTATGTTCCGGAACGTATTAGATCGCTTGAAATTGAACCGTTAGTCCTGGCGAGAGCTGGGCAGGCAGTCCGCTAACCCCTTTGGTTCGCCTTAGGGGAAGGTGGGGCTGTCACATAATCAAGAACTAATACGACTCTAGCCAAAGGTGCAACGTTTCAGACACGGTCCATTCAACTGATCATCGATGCAAAGATAATTCAATTACTCATTAATAGATTGGTTATAGTTGTCATACACGCGATAAACAACCAACCTTTCCTTACCTTTTTGATAGTCAAGGTACGACCGTTAACTATTTCCCTAACCAAGAAATAACCCTAGGTACGACCATAGGATTTAATTCCTTGATTGCGTTAAGAATTAGAAAAGCCCAACCCTAACCGACAAACACGCTACGAGGGTTTGTTTAAGTTAGATCATACGTTTTCCTAACATGAAACCAATCACGCTAGTCGCCACTAGTATTAACCAATTGAACAATTATGGATTCAATCAATTAATCTGACAGTAGATTATTAGGTTAATTCGAATATCGGGCCCTTGACATTCAAATAACATAACAAGCATAAGCAATTAAATCAGGAAACGTACAAATATCAATAAATAAAAGAAATAAATAAAATTAATTCGATCTCACAGATATTTGGAACCGTGCCTTCAAGTTGACCTTCGACTAGATGAGAAACTTAGTTCATCTACATGGAGGAAATCCCATGCGAAATTACAGAAGTTATTATCCAAAAACAAGCTATGTTCCCGTCGTTCTCTTAGAAGAGACCGAAAAGAAGAAAAATAAAGAAAACGAAGGAATTGGCCGAAGCCCAAAAGAACAAAGTTCCCTATTCTAAACAAATGACTACTTATATCTCCCTAGTTGGTCTCTACCGACTTGAGAGAAAAGGTACCAAAAAGAAAGCTCTGCCGAATTTCCACTTTTCTAGTTTCCTATTGCTAGTCAAAGACTCCCTCGTACAAGTCATCTATCTAATACTAAAGTCCACATATCAGCAACCGAAAAAGGCTTCCTTGTAGCACCATATGGGGCCCGATTGTTTGAAGTCTCAATTGTCTCCAGAAAGTCCCTCATTTTTTGTAGTTTTCTGCTCCATTCCCTGAAATTAAGTCCAGATACCATATATAACCAAATATAAATAAATATTAACAATTAAAACAATATTTGGCAGGGACAAAGGGGAAATTAATAATAAAATAACCAACAATTAATACCCTATCAATTCCCCCCACACCTAAATCATGCTTGCCCTCAAGCATGAGAACAGCAATTGAACACCAAAATTTGACAATGGCTATTGCTCCAACTACCGTATTGCCAAGATACCCAGAAAAACATATATCAAGCATCACAAGTTAAGATCCAAGAAAACCCACTCCGGTTAGCTTCCCAACCACCAACTCCTCCAATTTAAAGCAAACTAATCTAAGAAAAAGGAATGGTTGCTCACAGCAAATGGTCCAACTATTAACCAAAATCTCGACATTAAGATCACAAACCGGCAAGCTGACTTATTCACATACTAACACAATCTTTACTTTACTTCTTTTTTTTTCTTTCTGTTTTTGTTTTTGTTCTTTTTTTTGAGTAACAAAAGACTTAGTCTATAGCCCTTAGAGCCTTTTGACGCGAACTCCAACATTTGCCAGATGGAGGAGCCCGATTACTCAGCTCCAATCGCTACGGGACCACGCACTCATAGTAACTACTACCTTTTGACGCGAGAATTGACACTTTAGGTGAAGATCCCCGGTTACTCGGTAGTAACCACTAGCGGAGTACAGTCAACTCTTATTTACAACCATATAACACAATAATTAAAAGTAACACAAAAATAACAGCAGCCAGCCTCAAATTTCCAAACATGGAGAACTAAAATTAATAATTGGACCAATTCACATGAAAAATGCCAACAATCATTCCCTATGCCTAGAAAAGTTAACCCAAAATTAGAAGAGTCAAACAATCACCGATATTCACCAAAGAGATGTTCTTGGACTAAACCACATTAACTTAATACACTTTTATTATTAAAACTTGACAATAGTAGAATTGGGGCCTAACAACCATCATCAATCCTTGGTAGTCACAGAAGTAAAAAGAAAAAAGAAAATAAAAGAAAAACAGAACAAATGACAAGAAATAAAGGAAAAACATCTAAAAAGAAAAATTAAAAATACTAGCTATACCGCAGCTCATCCCCCCCACACCTAAATTTGACATTGTCCTCAATGGAGGTCATAAAGCAAAGAAAGCAAATAGGACAACGAATCTTCCCTGAATACGTGGTGGAAGGTCTCGGGCGGCTATGGAATAGGTGGGAACGGTGGAGTGAAAATGGTGCTACGGTAGTGTGCAGCAGTGAAGGATTGCAGAGGGAAGGAGAGCTCCGGCGTACGTCTTGGTCCAAGCGACAGCGGCGGCGATGAGCGGCGTGGAGGTTGGGAGGTCCTAGACCTAGAAGAGGATCTGGGGCTCACCATGGTCACCACTGAACAACCAACCCAACAAAGGAAACAAAAATTCCAAAATCCAACAGAGTGTGACAAAGAACTAGAATTGCACTGAATAAATGAGTCAATAAAGCCAATAAAGCCAGTAATCACTTGACAATAATAATGTCGCCCAAGTTAACAATGAAACGTGCACTTTATCTAACCATCAAACCAGCAAATCCCCAGACAATGCAGCAGTTTCAATCAATGGCAGAGGACGTCCAACAGTGTGCTTGAACGCAAACAATTCTAATGAATATGCCGATCAAACAAACTAGGAACGGTAATAGTGTCTAAACAAATCAACGAATCTCAACAGATGAACTCAATTCTACTCAAAATCGCAACAAATGTTCCCAAGAATTCAGCAAGTCCAGTAATAGCAGGTTTCAAACATGCAACCCAAACCACTGAGACATCCCAACCAACACCAAATAGTACCAGAAAGTAGAAGAAACCAAATTGGGAATCAATTTGCAAAGAACTCCCAAATCAAACCCAACTAGCTCCAAAATAAATTAACTATCAGAGATGCCCTCAAAACCAAGTACCAAAAATGCAACAGAAACTCCCAAACAGTTCAACGGGAAAAAGAAAATTAAGCAAATCACCTCCTGTGTTTATCCATCAAGAAACCCAAAAAAAGGCACAAATTCCAGCAATTGAGGATTCAGATAAATACTAAATGAGGGAGAAATTTCAATACCTCTACTTGTCAATTTTGACAGGTGGTGATGCACGGCAAGGGGAAAACAGAGAGACGGGCGGCGAACGGCGTTGTCTGGTGGCGTGGCGGACAGCAGCGGCGGCGGACGAACGACGTGGGCTGAGCGAGAGGTGGCGCCCGAGGGTGAGTAAGGGAGAAATAGGGGCGGCGCACGCCTTGGGTGAGCTGCGGACAGCGGCCTGAAGGCTCGCGATGGAGGGGTCCAAGGCGGCAGCGTACGAGGGAGAGTTGGTGGAGAGGTGCGGATGGGTTGGCCAGGAGAGAAAGGGAGGCGGTGGTGCGCGCGGCAGCTACGTGCAATGAGGAGATGGAGGGAGGTGGCGGCGGCGAGGTAGATTGAAGAAGAAAGAAAGGAAAAAGGGGAAACAAGGCAGCGGGGAAGAAGAAGAAAAGGGAAAGAAAAAAATAAAGAAAAGAGAAAAATAAAGGAGAAAAAAATAATAGCTTTTGGTCTATTTTTTTTCTTTTTCGAATTTAAATTTCAAGAAAAAAATGAATTGCTGAGAAAAAACTAAACTGAAGGTCAGGAAGAAGAAATAATTTTCTATATATATATTTTTTAATTAATTTACTTTTTTTTTTAAAAAAATTTAATTTAATTTTCAAAATTTGCATTTTTTAAGAAAACACAAAACTGAAGGTTTAAAAGGAAAATAAATTTTTTTTTTTTGAATTCATGTTTTGGGTCGTCAAACACCGCGTGGGCACGCCAAAATTATAAAACGGCTACTGACCTCGAGAGACACTAATATGGCGCGGGGCACGCCAAGATTGGTAAACGTCTACTGACCTCAGGGATCACTAACATGGCGTGGGCACGCCAAGATTGCACTTCCTGGTCACAGTGAAGAAAAATATCAAGACCGACTACTACCCAAATGAGAAACAACAAAACGAAAGAATTGAACAACGAAAAATAATAAAACCAATATTTGGGTTGACTCCCAAAAAGCGCCTTTCTTTAACATTTTTTGGCTAGATGTTGTCATATTTGTTCAGGGAGGATAAAATCTTGTGGCTTGTTTCAGTGCTTCATCCTCTATATAATCCTGATAGCCCTCGTAAATAGAGTAATTTTTTAGCACACGAGCTACGATCTTCCATGAACTAGTAGATGGCGCCAAACTGGTCAACAATAATCTGGATTCTTCACTCACTCCTCCATCATGCACATTTATTGGTTCAACATATTTTGCCATTACCGCTCTTAACTTATTCCTGTCATGAAATTCAAAATTTTCTGGTATAATAAAGTCAACCTCATTAACAGGAATTGAAGAATAAGAGTCAGGAGAATATTGATTAAGGAATGGAGGAGATGTCACTGCATTTGGAGATTGTTCACTGGATTCATTCACTTGAACGAGTTGATGTTGGGGTCTCATTTCTTGCGTTTCAACTTCCTTTTCAATTGCATTTTTAGATCCATTTTCTTGAGACTCTTGTAGCTCCATGTCACTTGTCAGGATAATTGCACTCTCATCTTCTTCAAGGTCGATGTTGGTCTGTGAGGGCAATTTTTCACTCACGTAAGAAGCTAATTGCGTTATTCTGGATGCCAGTAGATGCACTTGATCCGCCATCCCGGATGTTAATAGTTGCACTTGATCCGCCATCACTTGTGTCTCCTGTTGAAATCGATATGTATTAGCAGCTAGTAATTCCATCATTTCTTCAAGAGACATACCTGACATGGGTGATGGTTGTTGAGACTCTTGCTGTTGAAAACCCATTGGTCTGGTCGCATAATTGAAATTGAAATCATCCCACCATTCTTGATCATACCCGTTTTAATAAGGGTCATACCACGTTTGATATTGAGGTGAAAAATCTCCAAAAGTATCGATTGGAGCACTTAGATTATCTTGAAATGCGGGGCATGTGTCGGTTGAATAATCTGAGGTAAAATAAGTTCCACAATTTGCACCAGCCTATTGATCATTAGGAAAAACACGAGTCTCATAACCCCATTCAGGAATAAAGTCCAGTTTATCACCAAAATACGGAATGTTAGCAGCCATAAACTATATTAAAAAAATAAGAGAAAAAAAAATCAAGATGAACTAAAAAAGAAACAAATTAATCAGGCACCAGTCCCCGGCAACGGCGCCAAAAATTGACAGGGTGTCGATGCCTGTGCAATAATAATTACCTACTCAATACAAAAACAAATTTTGTATATAGCGGTGAGTAGGGTCGAATCCACAGGGACTGGGGATAATTCGTTTCTTCTAGAGTTCAGTGCATGGGGGATTTTTGGAAAATACAAAATTACTAATTAACTAACTAATGAAACAATTAATAGAAATAAACAAGAATTGATCAAGAACCAATACGACTCTAGCCAAAGGTGCAACGTTTCAGACACGGTCCATTCAACTGATCATCGATGCAAAGATAATTCAATTACTCATTAATAGATTGGTTATAGTTGTCATACACGCGATAAACAACCAACCTTTCCTTACCTTTTTGATAGTCAAGGTACGACCGTTAACTATTTTTCTAACCAAGAAATAACCCTAAGTACGACCATAGGATTTAATTCCTCTATTGCGTTAAGAATTAGAAAAGCCCAACCCTAACCGACAAACACGCTACGAGGGTTTATTTAAGTTAGATCATACGTTTTCCTAACATGAAACCAATCACGTTAGTCGCCACTAGTATTAACCAATTGAACAATTACGGATTCAATCAATTAATCTGACAGTAGATTATTAGGTTAATTCGAATATCGGGCCCTTGACATTCAAATAACATAACAAGCATAAGCAATTAAATCAGGAAACGTACAAATATCAATAAATAAAAGAAATAAATAAAATTAATTCGATCTCACAGATATTTGGAACCGCGCCTTCAAGTTGGCTTTCGACTAGATGAGAAACTTAGTTCATCTACATGGAGGAAATCCCATGCAAAATTGCAGAAGTTATTATCCAAAAACAAGCTATGTTCCCATCGTTCTCTGAGAAGAGACCGAAAAGAAGAAAAATAAAGAAAACGAAGGAATTGGCCGAAGCCCAAAAGAACGAAGTTCCCTATTCTAAACAAATGACTACTTATATTTCCCTAGTTGGTCTCTACCGACTTGAGAGAAAAGGTACCAAAAAGAAAGCTCTGCCGAATTTCCACTTTTCTAGTTTCCTATTGCTAGTCAAAGACTCCCTCGTACAAGTAATCTATCTAATACTAAAGTCCACATATCAGCAACCGAAAAAGGCTTCCTTGTAGTACCATATGGGGCTCGACTGTTTGAAGTCTCAATTGTCTCCAGAAAGTTCCTCATTTTTTGTAGTTTTCTACTCCATTCCCCGAAATTAAATCCAGATACCATATATAACCAAATATAAGTAGATATTAACAATTAAAACAATATTTGGCAGGCACAAAGGGGAAATTAATAATAAAATAACCAACAATTAACACCCTATCAAGACCTGTCAGCCAATTGCAAGAAAATGTTAGTATGCTTTAACTCTTTCAACCCCAATTGTCTAGTCACAGTTAAAGGGATCAATGACACACTTGCGCCAAGGTCACAAAGTGCTTTAGAGAATTCTACATTACCAATAGTGCAAGGAACTGTGAAACTCCCTGGATCTTTCAACTTTGGTGGCAATTTGTTTTGTATGATGGCACTACATTCTTCCGTTAATGCAATTGTCTCACTATCTACTAACCTCCTTTTCTTAGTCATTATCTCATTGAGAAACTTTGCGTATGAAGGAATCTGCAAAATAGCATCAACAAAAGGAATGTTAATATATAATTGTTTGAAAATGTTGACAAACTTCTCAAATTCTTTGTCATTTCTCGAAGGTTTCAATCTTTGAGGGAATGGCACCGGTGGAGGAATTGGTGTTGTATCTCCCATTTGTGGTTCATTTTCCTCCATCTTTTCTTTCCCTTTGATTTTCTTGCCGTCCTCTCCTAACTCACTCAACTGCTTGTTCTCTCTTCTTTCACCTTCTCTCTCACATTCAACTACAGGCAGCTCACCTACTTCCTAACCACTACGGAGGGTTATACCCTTCACATGCTTCCTTGGGTTCACCTCAGTCTTGCTAGGTAAATCCCCTTGGTTACGATTTTTAACCGCATTTGCTATTTGCCCTAATTGGACCTCAACATTCCTGTATATATTAGTGAGTTGGTTCATCCTTCCTTCAATTCTTTTAAACCGTTGAGTAGTGGCACTGGCTAACTTTTCAATTTTATCATTTGATACATTTGCCAACTTCTCAATTGCTAATTCCCAAGTTGGTTTGGACTCCGGAAGTGATTGTTTTGGTTGAAAGCCTGGTGGATTAACTGGTCTTTGTTGATTCCCTTGATCCTTCCATCCAAAATTCGGGTGATTACGCCATCCTGGATTGTAGGTATTAGAGTATGGATTATTTTGGGGTGGACGGTTGTAATTGTTGAGATATTGAACCTGTTCGCTGCTAAAACACATAGAATCATCACGATCTCCGCCACAAGTAGTACAACATGCAACAACTACTCCTTGATTAGAACTAAAACCAACGTGCCTATTAAGCATCTTAACCACATTATCCATTTTTACACTTAACATATTCAAAGTATCTACTTCAAGCATACCTGCGGTTCTCCTTGTTTTACCTCGTTCGTTTGCCCATTGGTAGTTGTTAGTAGCCATTTCTTCAATCAATTGTTGAGCTTCCCTAGTTATCTTTCCCATCAATGCTCCTCCCGCTGCCGCATCTACATGCGTCTTTGTTGGATAGGTGAGACCATTGTAAAATGTTTGGACTACTAGCCAATCTGGTAAACCATGATGAGGACATCTTCGTTGCAATTCCCGATAGCGCTCCCAAGGTTCATACAATGTCTCTCCTTCCTGTTGAGAGAAACTAGTTATATCCATTCTAAGTTTAGCAGTTTTTCCAGGTGGAAAGAATTTATTAAGAAAAGCCTTAGTTAATTCAGCCCAAGTAGTAAAAGTGTTAGGAGGATGAGATTGTAGCCAAACCTTGGCCTTGTCCCTTAGTGAATATGGAAACAATCGAAGTTTAATTGCATCATCACTAACACCATTAAACTTAATTATATCACAGATTTCAAGAAATGTTGACAAGTGAGAATTTGGATATTCGGTAGCATTACCTCCATATTGAGATTGTTGTACCATTTGAATCAGTGATGGTTTAATCTCAAAATTATTAGCATTTACCGTTGGCCTTACAATGCTAGTTTGAGAATCTTGTGTTCCCGGTAAAGCAAAATCTCGTAGAATTCACCTATTTGGGTCATTTTCCGCCATTTCTTCCTCAAATGGTCACTCTATCAAGATTTCCTCAATCGGCTGCCAAATCTCTTGTTCCTTTTGATGTGATGTATTCCTCCTTTGTCTCCGTAGTGTCCTCTCAATTTCAGGATCTAAAAATGCAACTTCTCGATTTGATCGGTGCATACACTACAAATAAAAACAAGAGAAATTTTGCAGTTTTAATTATTAAAATCAACTATAAACAACTTGAATAAAAATAATGGAAATATCTAAATTAATAGAGATGATTAGACCCTAATATTGCCGCTCCCCAGCAACGGCGCCAAAAACTTGACAGGATTTTTATATCAATGCAAGTTTAAATCCGATTTTGTACCCGTTGACTGCAAGTATATAGGCCGAAATCGTAATGTAGGGTATGTATCGGGTCGATCCCACAAGGAGCAAATTAAACAAGTACTAGGCCCTTATTTTTCTCTATTATTTAGACTTACAATAAATCTGAGCAAGAAAATTATAATGCTATTGTCTACAAATCTGGTTTAATCAATGTTAAATGCAAATGGAGAAATTTCACTAAATATTGAATCTAGGGATGTACATTCTACTTATGGCATAAACAACACAAACGAATAGATTTACCTCTTGTTATTCTTCTTGTTTAACCAAGGATTCATTTCCAATATTACCAAATCTCATTCTCATGATGAAATGGCCTAGAGCAATATAGTTTTCCCTATTTTCATGGTGAAATACTAGTTCTACTCTATTTTCCTTCATGAAATGCTGGAAAATCCACTTAAGTGTACATCTATTTTCATGAACATACAACTCAAGCTCTACTCATGTTTTTTCCATTGTTACTATCAATTCTCATTAACTAATAACAACTATGAACATGCTATTGGTGATCAAACAACAAGAAGTAATTACAACTGCACAAATAGACAAGTTAATACAAGATATAACAAGTGTAAATCACATTCAATTCATATTATTTAGCCATAAGTTTCATCTACTCACTTGATAAAGAAAATTAGCTACTCATGAATGAAATAAAAATCAAACTCACAAGTTTATTAATGCAAAACATCATAAAGTACAAGTACAAGAAAGATAAAAGAAAACTTAGCCAATTGATGGTGAAACCCTCCAATTTCTGCTATGTTCTTGTACAAAATGATTACAAGTGAAAACTCCAAATGCTTCTCAAAGAATTTCTAACTAGAGAGAAACTAGTTACAAGAAGGAAAACTAACTACGTAAGGTGATGACTGACTTCTCATTGTGTCTCTGCATAAAAGGTGGTAGAAAGACACCTTTTTTCTCCTTCATGATTCCAACAACTCAGATTTTGTAAAGAAAGTCAAAAGAAATGTTGTTTTGACTTGTCAATAACTCATTTTGTCTTCCCTTTTGTTACAGAAGCATGTGCCACCGAATTCACTCACTCAAGATAGCTGGAAAGTTGTGTGAAAAGTGAGAAAAAACGGTTGTGCCACTTGCAGAAGAGAGAAGCAGATCCGAGCCTCGGATCCGAGGGGTGCAGAACGATCCGAGCTCGGATCATCTGGCCTCGGATGCATTGCTCCAGAAGTACAGACGAGGGTTCGGATCTCTCTTGATTCACACGGATCCGTGCTGGTCTTTTTCTAGTTTTTCATTTTTTTTCCTTTTTCTTCATTTTTTTCTCCTAATTTCTTGTGTACTTTATCCTCTAGATGATCCTTAACATTTCTTTCATCTCGTGCATGAATTTCATAAATCAATATCCTTCACAATTTCACAAAATTAACGCATTAATCCACTCATTTATCAAGTTTTGAACACTTAAGCAATATTTAAGCAATTATCACCAAAAGAGTTCAAATATGGCTTTAATCTTCTCAAAACATACCAAAAGTTCATGCCAAACTTGCACAAAATGTACGTTAAATATTCACTTATCACTTGGAACCTGGACCAGTGATTATGTTTCAGTTTTATGTCTATTTCGTTGCTATTTAGTGTTTATGGCTTGTAGCCTTTGGGATTTGATGATGAATTGATGATATTGGGACTTCTTATCATCTTATGTCTTTTTAGATTTCATGGCTTGTAGCCAATTGGATTTGATAATGATATTGGAAGTTTGGACTTGGGATTACTAATTATCAACTTATGTTATGTCTTTTGTGTCCTAGTCATTTGGATTTGTATTATGTTTGATGATTGCCTATTGTGTATGATTGCTCATTTGCTTGAATGGATTTATGAATTCCGATGGGCAATTGACATTGCTGATTATTGGAGGTTATTAGTCTGATTAGTAGTAGTTCTGTGCTTCTATTTTAGGTGATCAACTTATCATTAATTTGGTAACTTAAAACAGATCAGGTTTGGGTGACCCGTGAACATTGTGATTCGTGTTCAGGTCAAGAGACTTAACTTGATAAAAAAAAGGGGTCGTGTTTGTGTTCGCGAGTTGTCTAGAATACCCATGTCTCAACCCGCCCCGCCAACCTGTAACTTGACTTGATTGCCACCCCTATGTTAAAGTAATGAAGATAATTTTGTGAATTCATGTGTTATGATGGTAATTAATGATCTCATCTTACTGATATGGAAGTTGAGTGAAATATTTGAAACTTTAAAGATACCAAATGATATTACCATAAAGCTCAATGGAGGTTTTTGAAATTATTGTTAGCCAAAAATGAAACGTATACATTTTTACAAGATCGAGGGGTAGATATATGCACTTAATAGTTGAAAAGTTAAAAGTCGACCAACTATTAAGTTTGAGGGGCATTCAAATTTTTTACACCCAAAAAACAACGATGCAAAAAGCAATCGTTAGGAGATCTACAAAAGCGCCCCACCCTCACAACTTGATTAGTTCGAGAAAAATGGAAGATAAACGAAGTCATTGTACAATCTCCAACTAAGAAGTGCAGTATGTGTATTTCTACATATTATAATAATTATTTGATCTTCGAATTCAAGGCAATACTCAAAAAATGCTTTTCTCCATCTTCATGTAAGACATGGTCCAATGCGTATTCGTCTCTTAAATACTTGATAATTAAGTTGATAAAGATTCCAAATCCACATCAGATACTATTGCTTTAACAAAGTGAGAAACACAACATCTTGGTTAACTAATCCAAGAATCATTAAGACAAGAAATAAAGACATTAAGGTTTCCGATGGGAAGTAACATAGGAGAGGGGGAAAAAAGAAACAAGAACCAACTCGGGCATTATATGTTTGGGTAAATGACGCTAGTGGTCCTTGAAATTTTACCCACCTTCCTCTTTTGGCCATTTTCTTTGAAAAGCACCTATGAAGTCTTTTCACTTGTATTTTAGTTCTAAACGATCCCTCCACATCAAATTCAAGGATTTACTTTTGCCTCCCTGAGATTTGATTAATGTTTATATCCCTGTTTCAAGTGTTGAATAAAGAATATTAGACCTCTGTGATGTTGTTGTTAAAAAATCTTATCGATTTTTGTTTTGATCAGAAAAGGAAATCTTATTACTGAAATTGTTGGAAGTCATCCAAATCCAATTGGTTTACAAAATTTAGAGTAGAGTTCCATAAGGAATCAATTAAAGTATCCGATTTGGTTCATGATGCAAGCTTTATATTCTTCTCAAAAAAATTAAAGTACCCGTTTTGGCACAATGAGCAAGAGCATGAGCCACTTTATTCAATTCCTTTGTACTAGATTACATTTGCAACATTTAATTCTAACGTAGTAAATCTTATATCAACAACCATTAGACCAATTGCAGACTGGTCTTCAACCTTTTGAAGCAAGATATTGATCACTGACAGGGAGTCACCTTCAATAGAAAAAGTTGGAATTAGCTAAAGCTTAGCAGAGATGACAGCTTCTCCCACAGTGCTAGCTTCAACAACTTCAACTTCTAAAACTCTATAGTATTGTTTTACAAGCCCTACTAGAAACTCTTCCACATGATTGCATATTACAACACCAACACCAAAACCTCCATAGCCCCATCAAAATTTACCTTGAAATTGAATTGATGGATAGGAGGGGCTATGCAACATGGAGGGTGAGACTACCATAATACGATCATATTTCACTTGTAAATATTTATATGAACTATAAATGATGGTAGAAGTCCTTTCTTAACAACATTAATTTATTGACTTTTTGTCTTAGGATGCATCTATGGTAGGAACTGTACTTGTAGTCATCACTGTGAGTAAAGACTGTCGGTTGCATAGAATTTCGACGTCAAAGCAAATTTAAATTGGTGGGGTGTCAGCCGACAAGGCTTGCAAAGCTTCGACGCGTGGCATAGGGACAAGACACGTGATGTCAAGAAGTAGACAACATACTGATTGTCAAAAGTGGCGGGGCGCTGTAAATGAAAGAAAACGAGGGACAGAGTATGAGAGTCAAGTCATATTGGCCAACTGCTACCATATTGACCGCATATGTTTGCTTGATAAAATGTCCAATTTTACTTCTATATTAGTCATTTTCGGTTGCTCAATTATGAGAGCCAAGTGATATTGGCATAAAAAGAAAAAAAAAAAGGCTTCATCAACCCCACTTCTCATTATTAATGATATAAACACTCATAATTTAGATTATCTAACAATTTCAATGCTGAAAGCACTCGCAGGGCATATTTAATGATAGTATTTCATTATTTTTTATGGAGACCTCTGTACTGTTGGCTACAATTTTTTTTTTTTTTAGAAAAAAGCAAACTCCAACATAGCTTAAAGTTATACATTTCCATTTTAAAAATTTGAATAAATATAAAAGTAATACACAACTCCAAAACAAAAAGTCTAGTACTTTAGTCAAGGACTATTAAACAATTGATCATCACTATTACAAATTTGCTCCATTATTAATTATATAACAACTTAAAACTAATTTAAGAGCAAGAAAGACAGAGAATTCAATAAATAAAGTAGAAAAACTTACTAGTAAATATATAGATGCACAATTTCGTCTCCTTGTATATCTTGTAGTTGTTTTATCATTTCATTGAGTGAAAAAAAATTGATGATGTGTCTGGAACTCTTTTTAGAAAGCTAATATTATTTACATTATGTAAAACGTGCACGGGATATACATATATAATTAAACTCATCCACAATCAAGTTTTACATTTATAAATCCAAAAAATTCCACACGCGATTTTTCGCAAGTATACGAATCGTTTATTGAGTATAGGGGTATTAGGTGTCAATCCCACAGGGAAGATTTCAATTACCGGTGTTTTTCGAACTCCTTTATTATTTAGACTATCATAAATATAAAAATAATGAAAATAACACTAGAAACCTCCTAGAGGTATAGAATTCCTTACTACTCTTGCAAATGAGATTACCGGTTAAGTGAATGCTATTAT
The DNA here is from genome assembly GCF_003713205.1 of Coffea eugenioides. Taxonomy (NCBI): domain Eukaryota; kingdom Viridiplantae; phylum Streptophyta; class Magnoliopsida; order Gentianales; family Rubiaceae; genus Coffea; species Coffea eugenioides. The sequence continues at coordinate 104,213 of NW_020864331.1, read as the reverse complement.
CTTGGCTAGTTATGACGTAATTTTCTCATGTACGTGAAACCTATTCTCGTAGTGAATCAACTATACTTATAGCTAAACTATACCTACTCTCGTGGTTATGAATTAACTACAAGCTCATTTCTTCTATAAAATTACATGACACAAGTCACTAAAGCCACATAGGTGCACCTCTACTCTCGTGAGTGTGCTCCCTAGGTTTATCACTTCCTTGGATTAGTCTTAAATTCCAATTCTCATTGCAAATTTAACACCTTTAGATAATCACAACTAATGACCGGTTAATCATGATTAGAAAAGCAAAAGTGATAAATAACTTGCTCAAAATAATACAATCAAATAACCAAGTAAACATCACAAACAAGAGATAGCAAGTTCATCCATAACTCTAGGCATAAACTTTAACTAAACATGAAGAAAATAAAAGAAAGATCCATACTTGTATTATAACTAAATATAAGATGCAATACAAGAAATAAAGTGATAGGAGAATTGTCACCTATGTCACTTGAGCTCCATGCTCTCCATCTTCATCATCAACTTCATCTAAGTTTAGCTACAAATACAAGAAGGAAACATTACACTAACTACTCTATACTACCCTCACTAATAAACTAAGAAAAACTAGTGAAAACTACATTTTTGTGGAGATTTTCTCTAACCTTCCAAAGTTTTTAAAATGTCCTCCAAAGGCCTCTATTTATAGAGGATTCAAGAGCCAAATGAGTTGTTTCTAGTTGTCATTTTTTACTCTTGAAACTTCCACGAGTTGTCTCTCCAACTTTCCAACCTTTTCTTGATCAGATATAGCTGAAATTGCTAGCTGGAATTCAGTTGAAAAAGTTGTGTGAAAGCAGGGCAAGTTGATGAGCAAATTGCAGCAATCATGTGAGAATACGCGACTTCAACCACGTATTCATGAGTCGCGCTTTCACTTCTGTGCATTTGGAACCACTTCAACTGTCATTTGCTCGATGATGGAGGCTGAACTAGCTCTTGTGTAAAACATGCAAGTTGTAGCTCTTTGAGTTAACTTTCCAATGCCTCAAGAATCATCTAATTTGGAGCTCTGTGGACCGAGATATGATCAAAATACCATCAACTAGTCAGAGTTCTGTTTCAGCTTACGACAACAGAGTTGCACTTCTGTATTTCGACTTTTTGACTATGAAAACGACTAAAATGGACTTTGATGTCTGCACACCAAATGTAGATCTACCTCTTAGCTTCAAAATGGTATAAGAATCACCTCAATCTGATTATTGTATCTCAATATATAGCTGAAATATGAAAATGTGTCAAAACTGTGAAACTTGCTTTTCTTTTGCTCTTGATTGCATTCCCACTTTTGCACTTCATATTCTCTTTTTATCACTTTAATCCATCATCAATCATCCAATTATCTTCTCAATGCATTCCATTTGATGATTGAATCCTTAAACCTAAAAACATGAAGTTTTTACCATAAAAATCTATAGAAATGCAATTTTTACCATTCAAACCACAAAATGTATATTTTCACTAGAAACTTAGTTAATTAGCTATAAAACTACTTAAAACACACTAAAACTAACTAATAAAGCATACTAAAAACACGTAAAATATCTACTTGTCACATTATCAAATCAACACTTACATATACATGCACTTGTACACTTCAGACCTAGTGAGTTCACTAAGTAACCGTTAACATTCTGCCACTTACATACTAAAGGTCCGTTTAGTTCATCGGATAACACAGGATTAGATTAATCATCCTATGTGATCCTATGTTTGATTGCATTTTATTTATTGGATGACACATCCCAACTTATCGAATTAATCCCTATTCATGGGATTAAATAATCCCATAAGAGAGATGGTATTAGTCATCCAGGGATGACTAAGAGATTGAATGATGAAATTATAGACTAATTTATCCTCAAATGATATAAAATTTATACTCTCATAATTATATAACCTTACCCTGACATGATAATATAACATGAATGTACTAATTTGCCCCTACTAATTAATTTAAAGTTTTTTTTGACTAATTTGCCAGAGAATTCAATAAATAAAGTAAAAAAACTTGCTAGTAAATATATAGATGCACAATTTCGTCTCCTTGAGTGAAAAAAAATGATGAAGTGTCTGGAACTCTTTTTAGAAAGCTAATATTATTTACATTATGAAATCACATTGCACATACATTGCCTGTTAAAGTTGCCAAACAATGCATTATCAAATCAACACTTACATATACATGCACTTGTACACTTCAGACTTAGTGAGTTCACTAAGTAACCCTTAACATTCTACCATTTACATACTAAAGGTCCGTTTAGTTCATGGGATAACACAAGATTAGATTAATCATCCTGTGTGATTCTATGTTTGATTGCATTTTATTTATTAGATGACACATTCCAACTTACCAAATTAATCCCCTATTCATGGGATTAAATAATTCCATAAGAGAGGTGGTATTAGTCATCCAGAGATGACTAAGGGATTAAATGATGAAATTTTAGACTAATTTATCCTCAAATGATATAAAATTTATACTCTCATAATTATATAACCTTACCCTGACATGATAATATAACATGAATGTACTAATTTGCCCCTACTAATTAATTTAAAGTTTTTTTGACTAATTTGCCCCCTACTACTATCATAACAATATTTGGGTTTTCATTTACTATTGATTATTGCGTCAAAACTATATAATTTATTTTTTTAAGAATAAAGAGCTTTTAATTTATGGCATCTATTTTTCTTTTTGTTTTTACTAAAGATGGCACTTGATATTATATAATCATACGAACTTATGAAGGATCTAGGTATCTTGAAATCTTTTCTTAAAAAAATTACAAAAATATGTCCATAGAATTTTCATGTTTACAAAAATATGATTCAGGAATTGTACTATTAGGAGAATTCTTTTGTAAACAACGTTGCCAATAGGGCAAAAAAAAAAAAAAACTCCCTTGCTCATTTCAACTCCAATCTTAATTTTATTTATGCTGCAGTCCTCGGACACCCCACCAGACAACAATTAATCGGCTCTTCTTTATTCTGCCGAACCGATTACTTTAACTTCCTTCTTTAAGTGTTTGACTCACTCCTCCCCACGCAACACGGACCCCCCCAATGTGTTTGAAACTCTATTTATTCTAGAGTGCATGACAAGCACGCAGTATTTTTTCGGCTTTGATAAAACTCCTTACGGCCGTTATTTTCATCGACTATTATCTAAAAATAAATTGTGTTTACTTTTCCCCTGCTACTCCTACCTCTATTGCTGATTTCCTTACCTGTCAATATTCTATGGTGCCTCCCAATCTTTGCCCATGATGAGAACTAAAAGTATGGTCTCCACCTTAGAATCTTTATTAGTTTTAGTGTTTTGAAAAGCTATGTAAATACTGCCTCTGCCTAATTCCTTTTGTATGAATTACTCAAAAGTTACATCCTTCTTATGAATTTTAAAACTTCCAACGTACCTTCTTCCAAATTAGGAAACATTTCATCACAAAAAAAAAAATTTTAGAGCAAACAAAGCATAAAATAAGTAAAAAAAAAAGTAAATAAAAGAAGAAAGAAAATCTGGCCCATGAGAGTAAATATTAGGATGTTTTAACTCAAAATTCTGTTTAGTAGGCATAGCTAATTTTCAATGAGCTTAAGAATGTATGTAGCTTCGTTCGTTTTAAATTATTATACTATAAAATGAAGCAAAATATTGATGTGGGCAGGGTCTGATAGGAAGGACGAAATGAAAATTTCCATTCAATGGCAATTACTAGAAATTTTCTTGAAAGCCCCAAAAAAGTGCTATTTGGTGTTTAAATGTTCAAGTGTACTAAAAAAGGTGGTCAAATAATCTGTTTGGTATGTTCCAGAAAATTTCCAAACGTAGATTGTTGAGAATGGAAAAATGGTTTAGCCCCTCAGATCATCAGCCAGTCGCTTGACCCAAAAAAAAAAAAAAAAAAGCAGATTTAATTGGTTTGCTATGATATGAACCTGATTGATGCATCAGCAAAGCATTGAGAATAACAACATTACTCGCCCTCGAAAACATCGGGGCGTTTATCAGGGATAAAGAATGATTACATTTTGCAAACGTTACGTTAAAGTGTAACATGCTTGTAACAAAGAGGAAGCGAGATATGTTTTATCATGTTTTTAACTAATTTGCACAATATAGAGATATTCAAGGGTTATTATCACTTTACCCTCTAACCTTTATAGCTACTATCAGTTTATCCCGTAATATTATCTTTTGGTCAGTTTACCGTCAAGACTAATGGTCAAAGCAAACAGTGTTACATAATTTAGATGAAATGAAATATGTAGCCCAAAATAATAGTTGATGACTAGAATGCCCATTTTGTTCCAAAATTACACTGGACGGGAAAAAAGGCACGTTACATATATAGGAAAATAAAAGAAGGAAAAAAAAGGAAAAAGAAAGAGTTATTGCTTAGGAAGGTTCCCTCATTGAATTGAGATTCTTATTTTATTCTCTTCTCATGAAGGAAAGAAAATTTTATGGTATTTAAAACACTAGATTTCTTTAACCTTTCATCTCTGCATGAATTGATCAACAAATCCAAAGAAAGATCATACTGAAGAAAGACTTCATAGCAGGAGTTGGGAATTGTTGGTGTGAAAGAAAAATAAAAAAGGGTACATCTCAAAATACCCAAAATGCTCTCTCATTTTTAAGAGAAGCCATGAATATTTAAGGGATTTTTGTTTCAATGTGGTCCAAATTGGATTATTTTGTACAGTGGTCCCATACGTTCCATTTTAGGGGTTTTATGTTTGGGGTTAATAATTTCTTAGAGATACGGATTTTTAATGGCTCTGTGTTTCACTATAAAGTTGCATATGTTCCATTTAAAATTCCAAGGTTTATACTTTTTTTTGTAACAGTGATAATACTAATTTTATATATGTTATGCAAAGTTTATAGGTTGTTGCATTGACTGAGAAGGTTTCATATAGTTTTCTTTGTTTAAATAGAGAGTAAGAGAAGGGAACAAGGTAAGAGAAAGAAAAGGTTACCTCATTTTTAAAATTTTTAATGGTAGGTTGACAGAGTATGTAATATGTCTTCTGCATGTTGATTCTTTCAATATGCTAAAATGATTTAGTTGTTCCAAGGCAGTAACCTTTTAATCAATCAAGTTATTGGATTTGAAATTCAAGTGAAATACAGCCTTGTAATTTATTGGTTACAATAACTAAAATTATATTAGTCCTAGCCTACCTACCATTTGTTCTATACAAGAATATTCCTAGCCAAGGATATGGACTTTTTACGAATTGATTGTGAATCAATGACATGAGACTTTTCTATTCTCGTACTTTTATGTGTATTTCAGTTGGATGTATCATATATCGTGAATCAATATACCAGCTTTATTTGATTCTTATTGTTAACTTAGTTCTTTGTCTTTTTTGTTCTAGGTTGGAAAAGCTACCGGTGACAATTCACAAGAAACTATCATACAGCCTGAAAATTTGCAAGTTTCACTTACAGCCTGAAAATTCACAATTCACAAAGAAACTATCACAATGTTTTGTTCTTTTCTTTTTGGATGGATTGATGATATTTTGTTATTAATTTTGATGGATTCCTACTGATGACGAATAATGAATGGTTTCTTTTTTTTTGGGCCCTAGTAGACAACGATTATGCTACATGCATCTGTGCATATGTATCAGTGAGCTAAACTTGATATTGAGAATTCATGCTATGTTGCTATGCATGATTAGTTCAATGACTTCTACATTTAGGTTGATACAAATTTTTTTTTGGGTTGATATGGTGGTAGCATCTTGGATATGCAATTATTATTGCTACCAGGATAACAATGGTGGTTAAAATTTTTCATTGTCTCTTAGTATTCAAATTTTTTCTAACAGTTTGCAAAAAGGATTTATAAGTTCGGAAAAAGCAAAAAATAGTGTCTAGTATAAGAAGTTCCAGATGATTTTTTGACACTTACGAAAAAGTATAGATAGGTTTAGAAAAATTTCATATGATATCCTTTTAGGTAGAGCAGCCAAGAAATTAAGAGAAGAAACAAGAAATAAAGAAAAAAAGAATGAAAAAATTAAGGGATTTGTGAATGATTTAAGAAAAAAGAGAATAAAAAAAGGCTGGATATCAGTTTAAGAGAAAAGGAATTAAAAAAAAATAAAGATAGTTGCAAATGCTATGAGCAAAAAAGAGAAGAAACAAGTTCTTGAAGACTTAAGGGTATTTTCATTCTAAAAATTAGTAACGATACGAAAAAAAGACACATTGCCAACTTTTCAGTCAATTTGCTAAGTTGGCTAACGGAAATGAATAAATTGACTAAAAGATAATATTAGCAGATAAATTGATAACACATATAAAGGTTAGGGGGTAAAATAATAATAACCCAGATATTCAATATTATTTTGCATAACAACCTTTCCTTTCCCGCTTTAGAAATCGTCTGCTTAACAACCTTTCCTTTTCCCGCTTTAGAAATCGTTTGCTCAACAACCTTTCCATTCCCGTTTTCTTCGTTTATTGATTCAGTTGTCTTTATTGAAAAATCGTAGGTTTCCTACTTTTCATAGGTTATGGATCGTCTATGCAATACTCTAACATTGCCGGATCCAGATTTATCCCTTTCGCATCACATCAGCATATACACATCATAGGTTTCTTCAGTACTTTGTTAAATGGTGTTTGTTATTAATCTTCTCACCCACTTCAAAGTTCAAATGAAGCCAAAAGTTGTAGAAGCTGTAGGACATGTGAAGTTGATGTGGCTAGTAAGAAATTGATATTTGAAGTGCTATACAAGTTAACAAAAGATTGTAGCCACGAATTTGATTAAGATACATTGTGAAGTTTATTACTCCAATAATACTACTAAGTTAAAACCATTGTCTTTGCAGGATCACAACAAACCCACATTTGTAACGATCGCTAATATACAGACGCGTTCCTGCAATTGTATCAAATAACTTGGACATTGCAGAGTGACACGAAACCAAAAGCTGACATGGTTTGTTGGAAATTAGTTATATGAAATCCAATGAAAAATAACTCTTACCATTTGCGATTTAAAATTCAAAGGGAAGTGTAAAAACTGTAAGCTCGCAATTCTTACCATTTGCCTGCTAAGCTTTATTCTAGAGTCAGTTTGCTTCGTTTACCTTACCGGTTTTGGATAATTGTTAACTGTTGGCTAGTTTAACTCAAACAAAAAAAGAAAAAGAAAAAGAAAAAGAACTACTAGTTCAATTAATAAAAAAGAAAATTGAAGTTCAACCGTACAATACTGTGTAGATTTGCTAGAATATAATTCTTCTAATATCAGTTAATAAAATTATTTGATTTCAAATGACAAATTTTCCGAAAAAAGAGTTAGTCCGCAGCTCTTGTCTGCAATTTTTGAATAACTATACAAGGAAAAAATAGGCAAATATTCGCTAGCATGGAAAAATAATTCTTAGTTGTTATCTTCTTGTTATTTTTTGTCAAAATCTATTAACTATAATATTGGTAATTTATTTTTATTCCGTGTAATCTTGATTGTGCTAAGATATTATGTTGATAAAAAGATAATTTATATTACTTATTTTCCATAAAACCTTTTCTTATTGATGTTGGATTTAATGGCAATTTCGTTTGGGTACACGTTTATCGTGTAGTCAACTCTGCTAACGATGCGCTGGTCAAGCTTTCAAGTTTTCTAGAAATGTTAGACGACTTCTTAGACAAGTTCAATTACATTTTCCTTTAATTCGGGGATGTTCATTGAATATAGGTACGGCTTAGTATCCGGTATTCCCCCATTGTGTTTCGATTGCACCAGTGGAGCAACTGGGCATTTTCCCCCTCGTACATAAGTATTTATTTGGAGAGGATAATTTTGCAATACGGCAATTGGAAGTTTGAAATTCACAAGTACAGTGTAACTTTGTATGTAGTAATTCAAATTATACACTATTTTCATAACTTTTAAAAAATAAAAATAAAATAAAATAGTAAGAAGTCCATTTCCCCATCAATTGCAAATGGGACTCCCAGTGATAGGTCAAATACATAGCTCGCATTAACACTTGTCATAGCAAATGTAGACAAGAAAGAACCATTGCTTACTTGTCAGCCACGTCCGCATATTGCGGCTGCTTAAGCGGTATGTACACCATTGGTAACAATTAATACTGCATGGGCTGGAACCTCTGTCAACCTCCTTACTGCCAATATCATCACTAATACAAATATCTTAGCAATATGCGAAAATACTTGTGTACACACAGCTAGATGTTTACGTGCACAAATATTTATTTGGCTGCACACATTATTAAAAATATTTGTTCATATGTATAGAAATCCTCGCCCGTGTATATGGACTATTGAAATTGCTTTTTTGTGTGCGTGCATGTATCTCATCATTTTTACACAATAGTAGAAATATTATTTGTGTGCACACCGATTTTTTATTATGGTTAATAATAAAAGAATAAACACATGCAATTTCTCATCCATTGTTTTTAAAACAATATCTAATAACGGGGTGGCTAATTTCATGTAAGTTATAATTTAACACCACAGTTAGTTTATTTTGTAACATAAAAAAATTGTGCACATTAGATAGATACTTGTGTATACAAATATCAGCTATTTGTACACATTATAAAATTTATTTATTCATGTGTGCACAAGTATTTTTTTTCTTCAGTTTATGCACACTAATATAAATATTTGTACGCATATATCTCTGTTTGTACCCAATAGTTAATATTTATTTGTGATACAGAAGTCAGCGCGTCTCACTTGTATTTGATGTAGCAATGGATTTTTCAGTTAAATTTTATTATTCTTTTAAAACTTATATAAATGGAGCACAGTTCCCTTCTCTTGAATTGCTCAAAGTTAGGGCACTCCTTATTAATTTCAGTTGCTACATTCCAAATCTTCCCCATTTGGAAAATGGAGTTGCCTTAAATTTGCATGTTGCTTCCCAATTCTGACATTTTTCCTCTGTCCGATCCTTGGATATTACCAAGAAAAGTTTATCGAAAGCATGTTGCGTAGGACAAAAACTTTTGTACACTAATCGAACTGAAAATCCCGTTCATATATGTATAGTTCTTGAGCACGCCCTCTCAGAGAAACAACTAAAAACACAGTCTAAAGGAAACGACGAGAGTAGTTCAGCGTTGAAGATTAGTGGCCTACTTGTCAAACACTTCAAAATATATAGGTAGATTAAATATTTGAGCTAATGGTCGACAAAAAGGTCTAGTATTAGTTTGAGCATATAACAGAGAATCTGACAATCATGAAAAAGAAATACAGTAAAAGTCTCAATCCACTAGAAGTGATCACTTCTCATTTTGTTGAAGCTCTTGTCATGTATCTGGATTAGTAGCATAAGAAATTGTCTGGAAACTGTTTTCAAAATTATCCAGTTACTGCCAACTAGTAATCTACAATTACGTGCTTGTTTGGGCAAAATTTGGCTTGACACTAGGTTCTTTCATGGGGCACAAAAGTAGGCCTCAAGCCTCACTTTCCTCTGATTAGATTCCAGTTGTAGTTAATTAACGACGACTTTGTCGACTCACACGGTGAATCACGGGAAATTAGTTGGCCGGTTGTTGTCGAGAGAGACTAAAGATGACTGTCTTGACACAGTGAAAGAACCCTAGCTAGCTTGACAGGTTCTTCGCATTGATCATTCATGTTTGGCTGCTACTTGTCAGACACTTCATTTTAAAATAATAAAGCAATGTTTTAATCAGATCGTTACGTTTTAGCCGTGTATCTTAAAACTATCAGCACAATGATTAAGATGAAAATAAGAACGCAATTAGTTTTGGATTACGAGTGGAAGTAATTATCTGAATTATATAGTACGAAAGTACTGTTTCTAGAGCTCTTGTATTGAGAACATTAATTTCAGGTTATAGTTTATGAGTTAATGCAAACTCAGCCTTGTCTTTTTTTCCCCCTGGTTTTCCATCGTACAACACACAGTCTTTTTGCATTTCATGTCAAGAGAAGATAACTTAAAGGCTTTATAAGTTGCACTGTAGCACTTCATAATTGTATGGCCAGAATTACTGATTTTTTTGGGGTCATAACATAAACTAATAAGCTCAAGAAAGAACTAGTATTTCTAGAATTGATAAGCGTTTGAAGGACTGGAAATGAGGCACTTGTATTCTAATTCTTTAACCCCTTAAGACTGTTCTTGCAAAAACGGGGAACGAAATAATTAAGAGTAATATCTTGGATGTTTGGTTTTTTCATTAATTATTAGCTCTGTTTGGGTTTCCTATTTTGTGAAGAACAAATTTTTCATATACAATATCACAGTAATATACAAACAAAAATAATTCCAAAAATATCACATCCATACAATATATCAAAACAACTCCAAATATATAAAAATTTTTTTTTAAAAAAATTACACTATCTTTTTCTTCCATCTATCACCACCACCACCCCCACCTATCATTGCCACCATCCCCTTCTTCCTTCTCCTCTTCCTCCTCCCTCTCTTTCCTCTCCCTCCATCTTCCTCCTCCCTCTCTTTCCTCCTCCCCTCCTCCCTTCCCCTTCCACTCCCCTTCCCTGGCACACCCAGCCCCTCCCCTTCCTTCCCCCCCCGCCCCCCTCTCAATGAGCAGAAGGTCGCACAACCTTCTGGTCATAGCCAGATCGATTTACCATGTATTTTTTCCTTGGCAAAAAATTAGATGTTTCGAGAGTGTTCAAAGGGCAACACAACATTAGATAAGTTGAATTAAATTTCATCCAGTCCCCATCTTGCATCTTGTAACAGCACTTTGTTGTTAAGGAAAAGACTAAACAAAAAGGTTAAAAGGCTTTTACTACTTCGCAGCACAGTTTGTTATGCTAATTTAGAAGGTTTTTTCTTGTATAATGGCTTTTTTTGTATAGTGGTCAAACACTGTCAATCGATGAACTAAGGCTAATCAATTATGCAAATATTATTCGTACAATAAATAACTAAGTTCGAAAATCTTCAGATGTGTATTGCGTTCACTGGAAAGACGAGCAAACAACACTAGCCTGAAACCATACAACCTGGCAGCCACACGTGCACTTCTTTAATTTTAGTTTTTGTTTTTCAAAGGGAGTAACTTGAGAACTTCAGAAAGGTCCCAATCATGCAAGAAACATTTCGTAGAATTTTCAGGATAATGAGTCACATTGCAATGAAAGTAGACTTTTCTGTTCATTTACCTACTCTTTTGGTATTTTGATTCTCACCAGCAATTCATCAAAAGGCTACGTGTCAACAATGCTTGTACAATTTTCAAGGGCCTCTATAATTACGAATGGCAATTGTATACTACAGTATAGACATTACGAAAACAAATGTATACATTAATAATAAAATAATATCAACACAATAACATGTAAAAGAATATTAAACTTTCTCTCTCATTAAGATTTATATCAAAAATAGTGTTTTTACATGTGTCATGTTAACACCTTTTTTTTTTTACTGTCTTCATTTGTTGTATTAACGATTACGCTTACACTGCCCGATTTAATTAGTACGGACAATTGTAGAGCCCCTGATCTTGTTTCTATTGACCTATGTTATCGTCGGAAATCCTGGTGCGAGACATATTAAACAAGCAGTCTCTCTACATTTGGATGACAAAGGATAGCAATTAGCCTGGAATACATAGCCGAAGGTACTCTGCTTCGTCGACGACAAAGGATAGCAAATAGCCCAACGTATTGCGACAGATTGCTTATGTTGTTTGTGTGGACCATCAAGGTTACAAACTAGCCCAAGAGTACCTTGTTGCTGGACTATTGCTCAGGCCAATTAAGGCACATGGTCTGATGAATTCCAGAGGCCTACCGCATCCCACTCAAATTTAAAACTCCCTCTTCTCTCTCTCTCTCTATATATATATATATCACTCTTTAGGTATCTAATTCTTTAATAATAATTTTTTAATTGTGATGTTTATATATTTCTTTTCAATTTTACCCTCGAAATTTCAGATTTTGAATTTGAATGTAACATACATATAAATAAAGATAGGAGCAACATTGATAATAGAGATTAAGGATGATCTTGACTTTTGTAATATGATAAATATTTTAAGATATTCCAAAATAAAAAGTATGAAAATTTCAAAGGTGTTCAAAAGAGATGGATAGAATATATCTGCTAAAGACAATTTTCATTTTCATTTTTATTCAATGCCTGATAGAATCCAATGACTCAAACTTTAAGTCCGGCTTAGGCTGTGGTGATGTTTCATCCGCAGCAGAGGAATACTTTGGTGCCGCTTAAGAGAAGATGACTACAAGAAACCCATTCAAAACACAATTTTAAGTGCCTATCTAAGACACATAATTGCAAACAAGTGAATCATCGTGATTTCTATGTTATAATCGATGAAAATTAGGGTTGTAAAATATTCGTACTCAAGCTATTTATGCATTGCTTTGCTAGTTATTCAGCTTATATTGTTTTGTATAATTTAAAGGGTATATTACCTTTTACCTTTGTCAAGGACATAACAAACACCACACACCCTCAAGATTACCCTTCAAGTGTATTTTGGTAACAATTAATTCCCTATTTTTCCAATTAATACCCTTTCTTTGTCAACTTATAGTTTCCTTTTTTATTTTCTATAGCTTTGCAATAATGTTTTCAATTCTTTTTTTTTGGAAACCTAGGAATTTTATTAATTATTTTTTTGAAAAGTACAAGTCTATGAAAATCTTAACTAAGGAAAATGCATCCTATCTAGATTAACTGAGCCTCTAACAAGTCGCGGCAAATTCTGAGGATGATAAATGGCAGAAACTTGGCTGGTACTGATGAGTCGAGCAAGAGCATCCACCGTAGATTTGACCTCCCGATAACCATGAATAAAATAAAACTGCCGATTCTGAGAAGCAGCCCAAATCTGGCAAACAAAAGCATCAATGCGCCATGGGCTCTTAGCATCCTCTAAACCACATCAAACAGAATCTTGGAGTCCATTTCAACCAAAGCCTTGGTGTGACCAAACGAAGTACAAACAGCTAGACCTTCCAGTAAGGCTCTTGCCTCGGCCTCTAGATAGGTGCAATGCCCATAAAACGTATAAAATGCAGCAACCACATAACCTAAATGATCGCAGGGTAGACTTCCCCCTCCTGAGGAGCCATCCACATTTAATTTGGAAAAAGGAAATGACGGCGCTTGCCAAGTCAGGGAAGTAACTGACCGAGGAGTCCTTAGAATAAAAAAGGAAACCATACCCATGGAAAGAAGCTTCGTGTCAGCTGCCTTCTTATGAGCTAAAGGCCAAGCTATCGTGACAGCTTGAGCCTTAACGAGAACTCTACGGAAGATCAGAGTAGCTAGGAGGACAACTCCTTCAAAGAAATGGAGATTCCGTGCTTTCCAAATTTCTCAATAAGCTATCGACGGCAATATGTGTAGAAGACAACCAGTTGCTGAAGAACTTGAACCGTTAGCCCAAAATCCCTGCAGATGGACAAGAATTTCGGGGTGACACGTGCGCGGGATATCCAACAAACGCTCAAAATAATTTCATATTTCCTCCGCGAGAGGGCGCGTCGAGAACAGATGATCCACCATTTCGCAGCTTCTACAAAATGAACATTTTGAGGGCATACTAAAGCCCAACCCCACAAGGACATCAGACTGTGGAATAACATTGTTCAGAAGTCTCCACATAAATATAGAAATTCTTAAGGGGATGCGAGAGCTCCAAATGTTTTCAATTCTTATTACAGTACATGGATTGATTATATGTTAGAAGTTACCATTACTAACATTTGTACAATTACCATGCTATTCTGCGTGAATCAAATAATAGTATTATGCTTGATGATATGTTAGAAGCCACTATTGCTAAAAATGTGAAATTTTTTTTATCGCATAGCTTACAGTTAAAATACATTTTTAATTGTCTCCAACCATGTTTTGTATTTGATTACTTGGTTTGTTGATAACTTGGAATTTACTACCTGTCAATTTTGGGTAATTTTCCCTTTTTCATTTTTCATTCATCCTTATTTATAATAAATTTCAATCTACATTTTAGATTTCCGACTCTATATATGTTTTTGCAACCTCAAAAACATAATGTTTACTCTGATTGCTTTATTAAAAAATGATTTTCAAAATTTTAAATTCTTACAACAAATTATGCGTAGTCTCGTTCAAGTAACGGGTTAATTACTACTTAGCCAATAAATTTCAATCAAATTCCTTAGAGTATGACACACGATGTATTAGTGGAATTTGGTATTGGATACACTTTGTTATGCATTATATAGAATGGATGTAACAGCAAAACATTTAGGGTCTGTTCTCAACGTGTTTTGGAAACCTGATTTTAGATTCATATTTTCAATAAGCTATTTTGTTGTGTTCTCAACTGATTTTGAAAACTAAAATTATATTTTTTTGGGGCCCAAAAAAGGTAAAAAATAGAAGCAAGTTTCAAGGTGCTTCTAACTCTGATTCTGGCTTACTTTTCCATATAAACAAAATTTCCCTTCAAATTTTAACATAATTGCTAATTTACGTAAAGATCAGGCAACCTTTTATGGTCTTTCTATTATCCTCCTTTTCTCATTTCACTTCTAGATTCATTTATATGTCCCCAGTTTTCGCCACACCTCACTTAATCCTCATAAGAAAAGTAGTTAATTACATCAAAAATTATGTATTTAGTACAAATATTTTATTTATGTAGTATATATTGGTAATATGGGCATCTTTATGCGAAAATAGTATTTTTATTTTTTTTGTTTTGAGAACGCCTATTCATTTATTAAAATGGCCTTTTAATAGTAACAGCCAATTTCTGAAAAATAAAAAAATCTGATCTTTAAGAATCAATTTTACAAAATTGGCTCTTACAAAATCAAAATCAATTGCGAGCAGGCCCTTAGTAGAGGCAGGACTTATATTCCATTTTTGAAAGGGGTTAAATACTTAAATTTCATTTTATCATTGGAATTCATACTTTTACAAAAAGTAAAGCTTCATAATGTTGGTTTCTGATCATAAACGTTTGAATTGGAGAACTCAGAATCAAATTATAAGTAGGGCAACACATCCCCAACATCCCCAACCAATGGTTTTCCATTGGACAAGGAATGATGGCAGTCAAAATCAAATTACGAAATGATAATTTTCAATAATAGATTGAAAAATAACCTCACCAAAACAAGCTGTGATAGTGAATTTCCCCCCAACTTCAACATAATTCGACTTCATATTCAGGTTTTCCCTCGCCTTCTGAATGCCATTCCCACCTAGTTAAACCACATAAACACCAGTACAATAATGGGCATTTCCTCCGGGAAACAAACTCACAGCCCGCTTCAACGCACGGTCTACAAACTCTAATGACAAATTTCCCTGCGGGTGGCATGCAGGCTTCCAAGTTGCCGGGTTCCACCCACAGCAACTAGTGTCAAATACGTTGCAAGCATTTTTTTTCCACTTATTTCAAGACCTATGCTTGGTTTGCAGTTATTGGAAATGACAATGCACTTATTGGTTTGTGGCGGGAATCTGGCATCTTCTCTTGGTAAGAACAATGAATAAATTGGTCTAGCAACTACACGAGCTGCATCTTTTTTAATCCTAAAACAAAGCTTGCACTTTGTTCATGAATGAAAGGTGAATCTACAATCCAGTTGGTATGAAACACAGCAAAATGGAACATTATCGACTGTCAAGCAGGAGGGCAAGTTGTTGACAAAGTCCCCGTTAACTACAATCTAGAAGGGGAATTTTGAAAATAATAAACCTATCTATTACATTTATCTAACTAATTACATTTTTGACAAAAAATAAAATCTATTTATTACATGGCCTAACTAAATACATTTTTGGGGTACCTATCTATTACAATTTGGCGTTTAAATGCCTCCCAAATAATCATCAAAAATTAAATAAAATAAAGGAAAACTTGAAATGAATAAAATGAGTAAATAAAAGAAAAAAGCACTCAAAGCAGCAATTACACATAAAAGCACATAAAAGAATTTAAAATAATAATAGTAGGTACCTCCCTTGAAATAGTGGTCAAATAAGGTAGAATTTGCCTTATTTATACTCCAAAACCAACAAAATAGTCAAGACACCAATTTAATTAACAATTTAAAAGAAAATGTAAACATATAGTAAATTCACTTTATTATTTTAAAGAAATATGAATAAACATAAAATTCCTATAATTTACTAATTAAATGCATTTAAATGAAGCATGATTAACAATTTAAGGAAGATAAGCAATTGTAATTAAGAACTAATAAAGATCAGGGACCTAATTACAAAAAAATTGAGAAGTTGTTGTAGTCAAATAATAATTATAAAAAAATTAGGGGTCAATATTGAATAAAAGATAAAGTTCAGGGACCTTTCTAAAAATTTTCTAGAAAAAAATTTCTTCCTCTCTCGATTTTATTTTCTATTCCTCTCTTTCTTTTTTCCTGCTACTTTCTCTCACTTTCTTAACCCTAAAGCTGTGTTCTTTGCTATTTAAATGAGGCCAAAAGACCAAAACCTATGATGAATGGTTGAGATTTTAAAGAAAATAGGTTATTGTTAGCAGTATGCCCTAGAGCATTAATAATTATTGTCTTGATTAAAATAAAATGGCACTTCTTGATTCAATTATTCTTAGTTTAGATTTGATTGAATGTTGTCCATTATTATTTGTTAAGGTTCCATTCTCATGTGATGAGAATATGAGTGACGGAAAAACTTGGTACAAATAATATTAAATTGTTCCTAATCATAGGATTATTAATTGGGCAAGTTTAATCCAGAAGATTAGTCTCATATTTATTTTCTATGATTAATATGAGATATTAATGATAATAGAATGGCGAGTCTCATACCATTAAGTATGTGATACTAGAACAAATATGAGAGGCACTTGTGTGACAAGTTGGCTTGAACACTGACTAATTTAAATAATGAATCGTTAGCTTATTAATGTCAATGATTCATTATTGATTGCAATGGTGCATGTGATCCTCAGACCTGAGATGACACGGTTGGCTCATTCATGGGTGGTTAAAGTCTATCAATGCAGAAAATACTTGTTCTAATCACGGATGAGTATTGGCATGTGGTACCTCTAATTAGTTATGCATAGAGCCAAGTACTGTTTATGCAAAATGGGATCTATTATTCCATCATGAATGGTTTGATATCTTATGAAATCTATCAATCTTGACTAAAGGAGTTCTTGGCCAAGACAAATTGATTCATGTAGATGATCAATTTTATAGTCAAGTAATTTGATAGATTAAGTCATACGATTGAGTTTTAGAGTTTGACATTATTACTAAACTGAACTCAATGGGGAGATAGTAATAGAAGGATTTTTATGCAAAACAATTGCAGTCATGGTTCACATAAAAGGATTCAAATCTTTCATCACCGGTTGGGTGTCATGATGTGCTGCTAGGCATCACTCATGAACTATGTTAACTTGAGGTATATTTGGAGAACTTCTCAAGTGTTAGAAATGTTCTAACTAACGTTAATAGGCTAACGTTTATTACATTGCCAACTGGGTAATGGACCTAGATAGTCACACACAAAAGGATTTGAACTGATAGGGAAGTTGATTAGAATGGGTTTAGACTTTGATAAGGATGCTAGCACATCTTGAAACCCAAGCTAGACGGAATTTGGAGTTGGTATTTGAGTATGACTCAAATATTATAACGATGAAAATAATAGTTAATATAATTATATTAATTGTGTTTATATTTTGATGTGATCAAAACTAAAACATGAATTAAATAATTGTATTAATTGTATTCTATTTTTGATTTGATCAAGATAAGAATAAAAATATAAATCGGTTGTTATGATTTGATAAAGATGATATAAGATATTAATCTAATCAAAACAACTGTATAAATAAGCCTTATTGACAAAGAGTTGTTAAGGGTCTACTAGGGTGCAAAACAATCACGATTGTTTTGGAAAAGGAACAAAGCAATATCGTTGTTTCTTCACTACCGAAACAAAACTCCAAAATTCTATTACCTATTGGTTTGAGTCTGTGTGGACGAACTAGAGGCCTGACGTGTGGAAGGCTTATTACTGGAATTCAAACATCTACATCAGGCATCGCATATTCGTCTGAACAAGTAAGTACTTATTTGTTTTGAAATATCAAGGCCTGAATCAAATTGCAACTTCAAGCAAGAAGAACAAAACAAAACTATTTGCTCATTCCGCTGTGCGAATAATTTTTCTTTCAGTGGTATCAGAGCCACCTTGCTTCGAATTTGCAATTGATTATATTGGTTTCATTGCAAAAATTGTTTAAACGAGAAAGAAAGGAAAAGAAACAAAATGACAATGTGCAGCACCTTTGCATGATGCCACAAAGGCTACAATAGTTGCTGTCTCGGCCGTGGTGCTAAACAAAGGGTTCATATTGTTTCAGTTTCGGACTTATCTTAAATGGGTTAAGATTACATTCCAAAAGGTTTCCTTCTAGTAATTAAGTATTCTTAAAATGTTAAGAATCTTAATTATTGAAATCAATTTTTGTTCAAAATTGATTACCAATTACCTAAATGTTAGTAATTTAATTTTGAAAGGCAATGAAATTAAACGATAATCATGGGCTCAGGAAGACTAATTTAGTTGTTTTGTTGGGTTGTAATTATTCATTTAATTAACCATGATTATCTGAGTTTATTTATTTGCTTTTGATATATGTATGTGATGCGTGTTCATCAAAAGATATTAATGAGCACAATAGTTAGACCAGAAAATCCACCTGTTTTTGATATAGTATCATGGCTTTCCACTGGATTAAGATCTAAAGAATATTTTACAATTTGTACTATTGGCTATGGACACATAGGGATAGCATAAATATGTAAGGGGTATTCTTGTAGATTTTATAAAGCATGTGATGTTGTGGGTAGGATAATATATTAATTATCAAGATAGGAAACACCTGAGGTGATTGATATTCAAATTATCTTGCCTACTGTCTAGTGGATTCAATTTAACTAATATGATGGGCCAAGATTGGATACGCCTGAGGTCTTAAGTATTAGGAGCCAAGTCTCGGTTGGGGTATACATGAGATGTATTGACAAAGAGTTGTCACTTACAAAATATTATTATACTAATATAGGAATCACCTGAGGTATATTAAATATTTTATAAGAATCCCATCTCCCACTAGAGATCTTTTCAATAAAGATTTCTGTTTATCATTTTGGAAGTATGACATTCAAAAAAATTTAGTGGGAGGACCAGTTTGTTTTAAAGGCCAAAAACAAATTGGATCTATCAGGATAATTGCTAATTAATTTTGTTATCTTCTGCAGTTTCTAATATTTGGATATTATGGCACCCATGAACCCTCTCTCAACTATCCTTGAAAAAAATACACTCACTGGGCCCAATTTCACTGATTGGCTGAGGAATCTAAGAATTGTACTTAATTCCGAAAAAATTGGGTATATTTTAGAGACTCCAGTTCCTAATCCCTTGCCTGAAGGGGCGACTGAGCCGCAACAAACCACTTTTAGAAAGTGGGAGGAGGATGACATGCAAACTAGGTGCTACATGCTAGCGTCTATGAACAATGAATTGCAAAGGCAGCATGAAAAGATGGGGACAATCCAGAACTGCCAGATATGAGATATCTAAGGAGTTGTTTAGAACTCGTCTGACTGAAGGAGTTGATGTGTCAGTTCATGTTCTCAAGATAATCAATATGATTGAACGTCTTGAAAACTTGGATTTTTCCATGGATGCTAACCTTCAGACAGACTTGATTTTGCAGTCTCTACCAGATTCCTTTGCCCAATTCATTGTAAATTTTCACTTGAACAAGATTGAGGTATCACTTTCAGAACTTCATAACCATCTTGTTACTGCTCAGTCTACAATGAAAGGAAACGGAAAGGAAGTGGCTTTAATGATTGCTTCTTCTTCTGGAGAGTCCAAAAAGAAGAAGAAGAAATCAATTAAGTTTTCTCATCCTAAGCCTACAGGAGGTGTCTCTAAAAAGAAGGGCAACTTCAAGGTTGGTGCAAAATGTTTCCACTGCCAAATGGAAGGACATTGGAAGAGGAATTGTCCTAAGTACCTTGAGTCGATAAAGGACAAGGGAAAAGGAAAGACAAATGAAGGTAGAACCATTTCATGTTTCCTCAATCCTCTGTGTACAGTTAGCTCTCATTCTACTTCTTGGGTTCTTGACTCAGGTGCATCATATCATGTTTGTGCATCTTTGCAGGAACTAACCAAAAGTAGAGTCCTTGGGAAGGACGAGGTGATCCTAAAGATCGGAAATGGAGCAACAGTTGCTGCTACTGCTATAGGATCTACTTCTTTAGCTTTATCTTCAGGACATGTTTTATTCCTAAATAATGTTTTATGTCTGCCAAACACCTTTACGAATATTATTTCTATTTTGGTTTTGACTGATGTAGGATATGAATTTTTATTCAAAGATAATATTTGTAGGATTTATTACAATAATGATTGTATTGGTTTGGCGTACAAGAAAAATGGTTTATACCACATGTCTGATGATAAAGATGGAACTAAGTTTGAGAATTTAAACGTCGTGACTAAATTTAACCTCAATCAAAAACATCTTTGGCATCTTAGACTGGGTCACATCGCGGGAGACAGAATTTCAAAGATGGAGAAAATGGGATTACTAAAACCCATGGGTTCTGAACCTTATCCAACTTGTGAACCATGTATTCAAGGCAAAATGACTCGGTTGCCTTTTGTGGGACAAAGTAAAAGAGCCAATGATGTTCTAGAAATCATACATAGTGATGTATGTGGGCCATTTACCAAAGTGGCTAGAGGTGGATTTATTTATTTCATAAATTTTACTGACGATTACTCTCGGTATGGTCATGTGTACTTAATGAAGTACAAGCATGAATGCTTTGAAAAATTCAAAGAGTTCAAGGTTGAAGTAGAAAATCAGCTTGGTAAGAGTATTAAAACTCTCCGATCAGATCGAGGAGGTGAATACTTAGACACTGGTTTCAGGGAATACCTTAAAGATCAAGGTATTATTTCTCAACTTACCCCTCCAAGAACGCCACAATTGAATGGCGTATCTGAAAGGAGGAACCGTACCTATATGGACATGGTTCGTTCCATGATGAGCTATACTGATATCCCTATTTCATTTTGGAATTATGCACTTCTTACAGCATGTTATATACTCAATAGAGTACCATCTAAGTCTGTCCCTACCATTCCATATGAGATGTGGACTGGAAGAAAGGCAAGCCTTAATCATGTTAAAATTTTTGGTTGTCCTGCTCATATCAGGAAACTAAAGACAGACAAGTTGGAATCAAGATCTGTCAAAGGTCATTTTGTTGGATATCCAAAGGATTGTATTGGATATCAATTTTATCTTCCAGATGAACAAGTTGTTGTCATCAGTAGAGATGCTACCTTTCTTGAAAAAGAATTTATTCAAGAAGGTGGTGCTGGAAGGAGGATAGAGCTTAATGAAATTTCACATGAGCAACAAAATGATCAGGAAAAGAATGATGTGCTTGGTAAAGAGCCAATGTCCATTGATAATAATGTCACAACACAAGAGCCTCGACGATCTAGTAGAGTGTCTCGTCCTACTCAAAGGTACGGATATCTCCATGAGAATATGCAAGAATTATTCATACATGGAGACACTGTTCATACAGATGATCCTAGTACTTACGAAGAAGCTATATCTGATATAGATTCTTCAAAATGGCTAGAAGCCATGAAATCTGAAATGGATTCGATGTACACAAACCAAGTCTGGGAACTTGTGGAGCCACCCGAAGGTATAGTACCTATAGGGAACAAATGGGTCTATAAGAGAAAGATTGGTTCTGATGGCAAGGTCGAAACCTTCAAAGCTAGGCTAGTGGCGAAAGGGTATCGCCAAAGGCAGGGAATTGACTATGAGGAGACTTTCTCGCCTGTAGCCATGCTCAAATCCATTAGGATTTTATTAGCCATAGCAGCATACCTTGACTATGAAATCTGGCAGATGGACGTCAAGACAGCTTTTCTTAATGGTTACATTGAGGAAAACGTTTATATGGATCAGCCCAAAGGTTTTGTATCTGAGGGTGAGCAACATAAAGTGTGCAAGCTTAAGAGATCCATCTATGGTCTTAAGCAAGCTTCGAGGAATTGGAATATCCGATTTGATGATGCAATCAAAACGTTTGGTTTCATTAGAAATGAGGATGAACCGTGTGTTTACAAAAAGGTCAGTGGAAGTGCAGCCACCTTCCTAAT
Organism: Coffea eugenioides; assembly: GCF_003713205.1. Taxonomy (NCBI): domain Eukaryota; kingdom Viridiplantae; phylum Streptophyta; class Magnoliopsida; order Gentianales; family Rubiaceae; genus Coffea; species Coffea eugenioides. The sequence goes on along the minus strand of NW_020864331.1, from coordinate 81,864 downwards.
TTTGTATGTTGACGACATCTTATTATTGGGCAATGACATAGGGATGCTTAGTTCTGTAAAATTATGGTTGTCAAACACCTTCTCTATGAAGGATTTGGGAGAAGCGACCTATATTCTAGGAATTCGTATCTATAGAGATAGAGTGAAAAGAACTATAGGGTTATCCCAGAGTCTTTATATAAACAAGATATTCAAAAAATTCAATATGCTTGAATCTAAGAAAGGACTGTTACCTGCTAGACATGGCATTCACCTATCGAAAAAGATGTCACCTCAGACATCTGAAGATAGAGAAAGAATGGCTAAGATACCATATGCTTCGGCAATTGAAAGTCTAGTGTATGCAATGTTGTGTACAAGACCAGACATAGCTTACGCTGTTAGCATTACTAGCAGGTTTCAGTCTAATCCAGGTTTAGAACACTGGGTTGCAGTCAAGGCAATCTTTAAGTACTTAAGAAGGACTAAAGATATGATCTTGACTTATGGAGGAGGTGATTTAAGAATAGATGGTTTTACAGATTCTGATTTTCAATCAGATGTAGATGATAGAAAATCTATCTCTGGGTTCATTTTTCTCTGTAATGGAGGAGCAGTGAGTTGGAAAAGTTCCAAACAAGATACGACTGCTGATTCTTCTACGGAAGCTGAGTATATTGCTGCATCAAATGCAGCAAAGGAAGCTGTTTGGATGAGAAAGTTCGTCACAGAACTAGGAGTGGTTCCTACCATTGAATTGCCGGTACCTCTCTACTGTGACAATAATGGTGCAATAGCTCAGGCTAAGGAACCGAGGTCTCACCAGAAGTCCAAACATATTGGGCGTCGTTTCCATATTATCCGAGAGATAATCGGAAGAGGTGATGTCACCGTGCACAAGATAGCTTCAGCTGATAACGTAGCTGATCCGCTTACTAAGGCCATGACACAACGACAGTTAGATCACCATCTTGAGAAGATGGGACTCAAATATTGTATTGAATGGCTCTAGTGCAAGTGGGAGACTGTTAGCAGTATGCCCTAGAGCATTAATAATTATTGTCTTGATTAAAATAAAATGGCACTTCTTGATTCAATTATTCTTAGTTTAGATTTGATTGAATGTTGTCCATTATTATTTGTTAAGGTTCCATTCTCATGTGATGAGAATATGAGTGACGGAAAAACTTGTTACAAATAATATTAAATTGTTCCTAATCATAGGATTATTAATTGGGCAAGTTTAATCCAGAAGATTAGTCTCATATTTATTTTCTATGATTAATATGAGATATTAATGATAATAGAATGGCGAGTCTCATACCATTAAGTATGTGATACTAGAACAAATATGAGAGGCACTTGTGTGACAAGTTGGCTTGAACACTGACTAATTTAAATAATGAATCGTTAGCTTATTAATGTCAATGATTCATTATTGATTGCAATGGTGCATGTGATCCTCAGACCTGAGATGACACGGTTGGCTCATTCATGGGTGGTTAAAGTCTATCAATGCAGAAAATACTTGTTCTAATCACGGATGAGTATTGGCATGTGGTACCTCTAATTAGTTATGCATGGAGCCAAGTGTTTATGCAAAATGGGATCTATTATTCCATCATGAATGGTTTGATATCTTATGAAATATATCAATCTTGACTAAAGGAGTTCTTGGCCAAGACAAATTGATTCATGTAGATGATCAATTTTATAGTCAAGTAATTTGATAGATTAAGTCATACGATTGAGTTTTAGAGTTTGACATTATTACTAAACTGAACTCAATGGGGATATAGTAATAGAAGGATTTTTATGCAAAACAATTGCAGTCATGGTTCACATAAAAGGATTCCAATCTTTCATCACCGGTTGGGTGTCATGATATGCTACTAGGCATCACTCATGAACTATGTTAACTTGAGGTATATTTGGAGAACTTCTCAAGTGTTAGAAATGTTCTAACTAACGTTAATAGGCTAACGTTTATTACATTGCCAACTGGGTAATGGACCTAGATAGTCACACATAAAAGGATTTGAACTGATAGGGAAGTTGATTAGAATGGGTTTAGACTTTGATAAGGATGCTAGCACATCTTGAAACCCAAGCTAGACGGAATTTGGAGTTGGTATTTGAGTATGACTCAAATATTATAAAGATGAAAATAATAGTTAATATAATTATATTAATTGTGTTTATATTTTGATGTGATCAAAACTAAAACATGAATTAAATAATTGTATTCTATTTTTGATTTGATCAAGATAAGAATAAAAATATAAATCGGTTGTTATGGTTTGATAAAGATGATATAAGATATTGATCTAATCAAAACAACTGTATAAATAAGCCTTATTGACAAAGAGTTGTTAAGGGGTCTACTAGGGTGCAAAACAATCACGATTGTTTTGGAAAAGGAACAAAGCAATATCGTTGTTTCTTCACTACCGAAACAAAACTCCAAAATTCTGTTACCTATTAGTTTGAGTCTGTGTGGACGAACTAGAGGCCTGACGTGTGGAAGGCTTATTGCTGGAATTCAAACATCTACATCAGGCATCGCATATTCGTCTGAACAAGTAAGTACTTATTTGTTTTGAAATATCAAGGCCTGAATCAAATTGCAACTTCAAGCAAGAAGAACAAAACAAAACTGTTTGCTCATTCCGCTGTGCAAATAATTTTTCTTTCAGTTATGTGGCTTATTTTTTATCCATTTGATCTTGTTTTTGAATGGAATCTCTAAGTGATAAGCTGGACTTGTTGATGTGTGCACGGACCTTAGCCCAAGTAATGATCCAGTTCGAGTTCCATTGGGTCCAGTCACATGAGCACGGGCCAAACACTTCAAGGAGTCACTTCAAGCTCTTGTGCGAAATGTTCAAGACCAACAAGGAGTCCATTGGGATATTGAAGGCTTGGAAGGTGATAATCAAGTTGTCTACATGATGATCCAAGCCCACAAAGAGAGCCCATGAAGGGTTGGCCGACTAGGCCTTGGGCCTTAGTGCTAGGTTTCAATTGCTTTGAGTTAGATTAGATTGTTTTATTGAGTTATGGGTCGGCCCACCTTGTCCAAGGAGTGGCCGAACCTCCTTTCCTATTTTCCTTAGGGTTTCATTAGTCCCTTAGCCTATATAAAGGCTTACTTTGTACGGTTAAAGGGTACACAATTTTCATAATAAAATTCTGATTTGTTTCTCTTCAATTATTGAGAGTATTCAATCCTTTACTTGCTTTTGGCAAGGGTTCTTGAGCAATCTCGCGAAGGTCCTTGATTGTTCTACCGACCTATCCATTAGAGTAATCACCTCTGTTGGAGTCGTCATTTTACTACCCTTCAACCAATTCGTGTCGTCCGCTTTGGTTTTAAGTCCCGCAATCCAAGCGTTAGACAACCTCGCTAGATCCTTGGGCAAACGTGCTACGTGTCTCGAAACGTGTTGATCGAGAACCGTATCAGTTGGATTCAGAGCTTAGGTGGAGGTATCTTTCGTTATATCTTTGTTTTTCGTAGTTGTGTCGTAGGGTTTTTGTGTTTTGTCTGCTGCCTTGTTAATAAAAAAAAAAACGACAATGTTCATCGTTACTGTTCACCGACACTGTTCATAGTTACTGTTCACCGATACTGTTCACGTTACTATTCATCCGAACACAAAATCTGTTGGTGTGTTATCCCTTTTGTGTTTGTGTCTAGTTTGTCAATTGATTAATTAAATTGTCTTCTTTCGATTTTCTTCTTGTGAGAATTTCGTTCCTTTACTTGCTTTTGGCAAGGGTTCTTGAGCAATCTCGCGTTGTCCTTGATTGTTCGTCCGACCTATCCACTTGAGTATTCACCTCGATTGGAGTCATTGTTCTACCACCTTAAACCAACTTGTGTCGTCCGTGTTGATTTTAGGTCCCACAATCCAAGCGTTGGACAACCTCGCTAGATCCTTGGGCAAACGTGCTACGTGTCTCGAAACGTGTTGATCGAGGACCGTATCACTTGTACTGATATGTTTGGGGGGGAAAGAAAGATTGAAAATTCAGTCAAGAAGAAAAAATTCTTCATGATTTTGCAGCTGTCACCGTTTCTTCTCCACAACAATGGAGGAAGTATAGAGCGCATGCACACACGCGCGCATGAAACATCGATTTTTTTTTTTTTTTTAAAATGGGCTGATGGGCCCTTCTTGTTTTCTTTTTCTTCCAGGCTTTTTGTGGTTTTTGTCTTGGGTTTTTTGGGAGATTTGGCTTGGGTTTTGGGGAGATTTTTTATTGGATTTAAAACAAAACAAAACATATTCTATTTTCATTTTCTTTTCTCCGACAAAATAAAATAAAATGATTATTTAAACAAGGGTAAAAAATAAAAAAACCCCCTGTGGTAAACCTAATACACAGAAAAGCCCCCCGTGGTTTCAAAATATACAACACGACTCCTCATACTTTGAACTAAATTGTAAAGGTGACGGAATCCGTTAAACTTAACGGAAATGGTCAAAATGACCAAAATACCCTGATATAATTAAGCAAAAGACAGCTCAAAAAAATCATTTGTTTTATTTTCTAAATAGAGAGAATTGAGGGTTAAGGGGTAGAATTGGTATTTTCGATAAAAAATAGGTATAAAAATTTTTTTTAGGTTCCAATAAGTCATTTCCGTTAAGTTTAACGGATTCCCTCACTTTTACAATTTAGTTCAAAGCATGAGATGTCGTATTGTATATTTTGAAACTATAGGGGGTTTTTCTGTGTATTAGACTTACCACAGGGGGCTTTTTTGTTTTAACCCTTTAAACAATGATAAAGACACTATAAAAATTAATAAAATTTTTGGAAAAATTTGGTATCTACAATATTCATTTGGATTTCTCTTCACACTGTCATTTTTCTGTTGACATTGAGCTCCTAATAGATGACATCCAAAGGGGTCGAATGTGGCATTTTGCTTTCTTTATCCAAAACCATTTGATCAAATATGTATTCTGGCTTGTTTAGGGTCTCTAAGTCCTTGTTCATAATTCAACAAAGGTTGTTTTTCATTGCATACCATTTTACTCTATTTTGTGTAATTATGTATGAAACCATGTTGTTTAAAATTTTCATGTATCTCATTTATTTCATTGGATTTTGCCAAAAACAATCCCTATAATTTATCGCAAAAGGTTACTAGGAAAAGATATTGTGATAGATGGTGAAACATGACTCACCGATACTGAAAATTGAGGAGTTTCAAAGCAGATGGTAGAACAGTTATGAGTAAAGCATCTTTTCGACATTAAAAGCTCATGTTTACACGGTTGCCGAGACCAAAGAGACCACATGGTGGTGGCATTGTTTTATCACAATTGTTTCCTTTTTCTTTTGTAGGTGAGATTATGTGAATACTATTTATGTCTTCTCAAAAGGATGAGAAATGCATCACTTGTTTAGTAAAAGCATGAATTACATTGGGGCAAATTTTTAAAGTAGTGAACTCCAATTTTGACAATGCATCCCAAATTGGCTTTGTGAAATTTTTTTTTTGAAAAATTGAAAGGATAGCAACTTATGTACTCGCTTCTCAAATCCCTTAAAGGGAGAATTTTCATTTGTACATTTCCAGTTTCAAAACTTGTCACTTTTGACATTTTTCAATAAAAAAGAAAAAGAAAAAATTATTTCTTTCATTTTTCTTCTTCTAAAGTTAAAAATCAAAAGATTGCAAAATCCATCGAGTAAGTCTGTCATCAAATGCATTTTTTGTTTATTATGTTTGAATTGCATGCATTTCACTTTTCAAGTTTGATAACCCAAAACTTTCATTTTATTTCTCCTGCTAGTTGTTTCGGTTGAAGTCTAATCCTACCAACTATCTAGGTTTGGTGTGCATTTTCTTTCCTCGCATTAGTTGCTTGGACTCGAGTCTAATTCCACCAGTAATCTAGGCCCGGGGTGCATTTTTTTTTTATTTCTTCCGCTAGTTGCTTAGATTCAATTCTAATCCCACCAGTAATCTAGACTTGGAATGCATTTTCTTTTCTCCTACTAGTTGCTGAGATCCGGGTCTAATCCCACCAGTAATTTAGGCCTAGGATGTTATTGTTTGGGTTGGGATCTAATTCCACCAGTAATCTTTGTTTGGGGTGCATTTTTTATTTTTCTCACTAGTTGTTTGGATTTGGGTCTAATCCCACCAGTAATCTAGGTCAAGGGTGCTTTTTCATTTCTCTCGCTAGTTGTTTTGGCTTGAGTATAATCCCATGAGTAATCTAGGCCTAGGATGCATTTTTTATTTCTCTCATTAGTTGTTTGGATTCGTATCTAATCCCATCATTAATCTAGGCCTAGCGTGCATTTTTTATTTCTCTCGCTAGTTGATCGGACTCAGATCTAATCCCACCAGTAATCTAGACTTGGAGTGCTTTTTCATTTCTCTCGATAGTTGTTTTGACTCGGGTCTAATTCCACCAATAATTTAGGCTTGGGATCCATTTTTTATTTCTCTCATTAGTTGTTTGGATTTGGGTCTAATCCCACGAGTAATCTAGGCTTGAGGTGCTTTTTTATTTCTCTCGCTAGTTGTTTGGGCTTGGGTCTAATCCCACCAATAATCTAGGTCTGGGGTGCATTTTCATTTCTCCTACTAGTTATTTGGACTTAGATCTAATCCTACCAGTAATCTAGGCATGGGGTGCATTTTCATTCTTTCCACTAGTATTTTTGGATTCGGATCTAATTTCATCAGTAGTCTAGACTTGGGGCATATTTTCACTCCTGCTAGGTGTTTGGATTTGGGTTCAATCCCACCAAACAGTTTAGATTCAGGAATTACCTTTAATTTACTGTTGACGAGTCCCAACGTTCACTATGCACATTTCCATCTCCCTTCTTGGCAATCACCATTTAATTTACTATTGGCAAATCTCAGTGTCCACGGTCTCCCTTTTTTTTTTTTTTTTTTTTTTTTAATCAAAACCTTTATTAATGGTAAGAAAATTACAATGGAGAGGAGCTAAAACGCCCTGTCATGAAAAACAGTCCTACATAGTAACTAAGGCTTCCATTGCCGGCGAATGTAAGGATAGCTAACTCTGTCTAACTGAAGAAGCCCACGAATGTCCCTTGGAAAAGAGGTAGCACAGTAGGATGAGGACGCACGAGACGTGCTGGCTAATTTGGCAAGCGAGTCCGCCACAGCATTGAGCTCTCTGTAGCAATGATGCAAGACCGAGGTGAAGTCCTCAAGTAGATGTCGAATGTGGCAGACCACCCCCCAAATCCTCCACGGACACTTCATCTCACGTCGTACTACCTTGAGGAGAGTCAGCGAGTCAATTTCAATCTCAACGTGGGGGAAGCCATGAGATTTGCAAAGCTGTAACCCTTCGAGGAGAGCCATTGCTTCAGCACTCATATTGGTCTGCCAACCATAGAAAGTGGAAAAACCATAGAGTAGCCTCCCCTCGCTATCCCGGATGAGGCCTCCTCCCCCCGCATCTCCCGGGTTCCCAAGAGAAGAACCATCAACGGTCTCCCTTCTTAGAATATAACTACGTTCTTTTGCGCACTTTTTCTTATTATCAAAATTCACTTTTCTTCGTTGGTTTGATTAGCAATTGTGTTCCATCACGCATTATATGTTTATTCTTCAGAAGTTATGAGAGCTCAGACTTCTTTGTTCAACAAAGATCACAAATGGGTGGCGCACTTGTTTCATCATTGTTCATTTGCATTAGAACTATATTTGACCAGATTCCCATGACGAGATACATAGGCAGTTCTACAAGAGTTCGGTCACATCTTTTGCAATTTTATTGTATCATTTTTGTCCAATAATTTTAATTGAGTGTTGGCTTGTTTCTTTTAGCCTAGGTGCAGTTAGAAGAGATAGGTAAGTAATTTGGTGTCTACGTTTTTGTTTTGAATTTTTTCGAAACTTCAGACAAAGAAGGGCAAAGATGTAGATACCAAATTTTTATTTTTTATTTTTTTTGTTTTGATCTTTAATTTTGTCAAGATATTTATTTGCTTATTAATTATTCATTTTCATATATGCAAATGTGAGTTTTATTTTTTTTCTTCTTTTTGAGAAAAAAAGAAAGAAAAAAAGAAAAAAAATCCTAAGAAAATCTACACACTTTAATCATTTCCTTTTCAACCAATACATTATTAACCCATTTTAACACTCAATCTCCCATTTCCCTTTCTTTTCATTTGGTACAAAATCCATCATTAACCAACCTAATCCCACCACCAACTCTTTTTTTCTTAATTTACCCACTAACACAAAAAATTCAAGTTTTCTCTTGATTCTCTCTCCCTCTCTTGGTCTCAATCTTTTTCTTTGGATTTTTCCCTCAAGACACACCATCACACAAAAAACACAAGAAAATCACTCTCATCTCTCGGCTCCTTCTCTCCCTCCCTCAATTTTCTCACAACACACACACCATCACACACTTCCACACACAACTCTCTTTCTCAGCTCCCTCTCTCCCTCCTTTCACACATATCTGCCACGAATCAAGCATAAAAGAAAGCAAGAAGGTTTGGAAATTTTATCAAACAAACTTCAACCAAGAGACTACAACATTCTTAAGGTGTTTTCAATTTTATTTTTCATATTAAATTCACATTTTGGTTGTTTAATTTTCTCCTGCTTTTGCTGATTTCTTTTGTTGTTGTGTTATTGAAACTTTGGGAGGGCTCATAAACAAGATTAAGGAAAAGAAAATGTTTTTGTGTATGCATGTTAAGTGTTAGTTTTGGTTCAGATTCAACATATAAGTAAAGAGTGATGTGTTAACAAGTTTCTTGAACAAGAACTTGCCCAAAATTATTACGAAAAAGTGGAAATCAAGGCTGGAATATCTTCCCCTATTTGGACAGCAAAGGCAGAATTTTCCCACAAGAATTTTCCAAACATTTCTCCATCAAATCTTCCCAATTTTCCCATAACAAATCCGTGAACATATCAAACAATATATAGCCAAGATTGTTAGCAAGAGAAACCATGAAAATTTGCACACAAACAACCCTTAACAAAAGATCAAACACTTGGTGGACATAGAGATTTCTTCCATTTTCACCAACAAATCACTAGAAATATAACTCAAATCCTCAAGGGTTTCATCAATCCTTAACCCTTGGATATCAAGAAACAAATTCTTGGCCAAAATTTTCAAGATTCAAACATACAAGAGACTATCAAGCTTCTAGTACCAAAACTTCCATAAAATTTCAAATCCACCATGGATCTTCCAAGATTTAACCTAAATCCACTTGAAATGTAAAAGAATGAAGTAGATTAACCACTTACCTCTTCAAAGCTCAAACCCTAGCAAGATCTACCCAAGATGATGGCAAGATCAACCCCTAGGAGATTCTTTCTCCCAAAATCTTCCAAAAGTGTAAGTAGGTTGGTGGAAGAAAGCTTGGATCTTCAAAATTTTTCAAGAAAAGTGAAGTTTTCTCCCTCTCTCTCCCTCTCAATTTCGGCCAGCCAAGGTAGAAAAATGAAGGCCTCCTGGTTGTTTTTTTTGATCTAAAATACTAGCCACAAGAAAGGTTTCTCCAAGTCAACTTTGAATAGTGTCCAATAGTGTCTTCCACTTAAACTTTCTTACTATCACTACAAGAAATTTGGTCATTAGTGACAACATTTCTCAGTGACGAAAAAAAATCATCACAGAATGGGGTCCTTTAACCACAATACAACAAGTTGTCACAATTGAGTCAAAGGAGCCAACACATTAGTGACGATCTTGCATTGTCGTCACAATTTGATTCCCGCCAAGAGTCATGGAGAGAGCGGGAATTGCAATAGTGATGACTTTCTAAAAGTCGTCAGTATTTATAGTCCTTTCTTTGACAACTTTGCAATTGTTGTCATTGATAACATTGTATAGCCGTTAGTGACAACCTAGTTTTGTCACTGTTTGATTTAAAATATTTATGGTTTTTTGCAACTATTACTGCTAATTTTTTGTAATCATTATGTGTTCTCTAATGATTTTTAACTGTTATATAGTTATGAGCCTCCTTATTAGTTTAATTTTCTTGTATATGTAATAACTTCATTAGAATAAAAAATAATTAAAAAATAAAAATTCATTAGTGTAAATAAACTTGTGACTACTTAACTTAGAATGATTATTAGCTAATTTGATATGAATATAAATAAGATTTTTCAAATTGAACTAGTTATCGAAGTGGATAAATCCTAAACTCCATAGTTAATTAACTAATACACTTTATGTATTGGTTTAATTGTGCATTTTTTTCTTATTTGAAGATAATGGATTAATATTGAAGTTTTATATTGGATTTTAATTGAATGTGCGCTATTTAAAATGTGCTTTGTTAATTGAATATGCTCTATTTAAAATATACTAAAAATTAATGACAACCTATTTAAAATTTTGCCACTCATACTAAAATTTTTAATCATACTAAAATTTTTAAATTTGTGACACAAAAATAATGAATAAAAATGAAATCTATATTTCAAATACAATTATAAAAGACAAAATTTCACAAATTTTTCTTGTGTAAAATGGGGGGAATTATGATGTACAAATCTAGTTAAAATTCAAGACAAAAACAAAGTGGCGCAAATTTTAAAATTCAAGACAAAAAATGAGGTGCAAATTTGTCAAGTCTCTTATACCATGTAGATGCAAAACAAAAACTTTTCTAAGTGTTGAACTCTCTCTCAGACTCTCACAAATCACCTCACTTTTACTCAGACCGTCAGACGCCCACACTCACCTCGACCTCGACCTCCACTTCCACCTCCACCACACTCGCTCTCTCTGACGATTGAAGACCAGTGAAGTACCCTGGCTCTTTGGCATTGAAGACCAAGTAATTTTCCAAGTCTCTGCGGCAAAGGTTAGTTCTTTCCCTCTCTTCTTTGTCCCTAAGATAATTTGCAAATATTTTGGCCCTAAGCTTGTTTTTTTTTTTATTTTCTGAAAATTTCTACCTGCATTCTTGTTGAACCTGCATTGAGGATGTAATTTTATGGTTATTTACATGATTAATCTTTTCATCCCCTAAAATTTTATTGCCCTAAATTTTAACTTAAGGAAAAAATTAAGGAAAAATTTTTGCCTAGTTATCGTGAATCCCCTAGATTAATTGTATCCTCTACTTCTTGGCCCACTTGGGAAGGACTTGCTGCTTCCCAACTATTTTTTGTACAAAACCCAGCTACGGCTGGACTTGGTAGGGGGAGAATTGAACAAAAATTCACCAGCAGTTGGAAAATTCGGGTTATTGTCGTTGGTAGTGTAAAATGTTGATCACACTTTCTGATTCTTTCCTTCATTAGACAAACCTATCCAACAAACTTAGAAACCATTAAATTAGATGTGTTTTGCCACTAGTTTTCGGGGTTGGATTAGTTTATCTAACAAGCTAATTGGGGCTTTTGTATGGGTACGCAGAACAGGAACAGATTGGAAGTTATGTTCTTGATTTGACCCAGTTTTTTTCCTCCTGAAATTGAATATGATTGTGTAGGCTGGGTATGTCCGTATGTGTCATATGGAGGGGTTGTTCATGACTAGAAATCTGCTTCGGTTATTCTTTTTCAGACTTGGGAGTTGATGTTGTATAGTTTGAGATGTATAATTTTAGGAGTGGCTTAAATTAATTGGAGCTTTCTTTTGCATCTTTTGTAATGGTACATAATCTATCTTGTTTTTAATGAATTGTTGTTATTGTACCTGCCATGGACTTTAGTGAAAATGTGTTTTATTTGATTGGGTTTTCATTGTTAGTATTTGGCAAATTTAAGTTTCCATACATAGTGATCTGTCTTCAGTGTAATATTATATGTTCTTATTCTTGATGTTAGGATAAAGGGCTGCATAAATATGGATAGGAGCTGGATGTCAATTAAGAATTACCTAGATCCTAAATATTTAGATGGAGTCAATGAATTTATTAGGTTTGCTTTTTAAGATAAGGATCCTGATTGTAAGCTTCCATATCCTAATTGTCCTGAATACGTTGAAGAATCTGATTGGTTGTACTTATGTGACTACTTTTGTAGTCCAGAATTTAAGGTACTGGGACATATATGTCTTTATTATTCTGATGAAGGTTTGAAATCACAAGTGTAGGTGATAAGTGAGCGAAATAAGATAAATAGATCAAAACAAAAAATTGCTCATACAGTTGGAACAAAATCTTTTCTACGGCATAAAGCTGAACAGGTAATTAAATATACTAGCTGGTCTTTTATATTGCAAGTCTGGTTCACTAACTATTGCTGTGCTACAGGAAGCAAAAGAGGGAAGGTTAATTGGACCGATCGAGCTAAATGGCATGACTCATTTTAGTAGGAAGAAGAATGCAATGGTTGACGACACATCAGCTCAAAACTCAGTAAGCAAAATACCACTTTTAGCTTCAATATCATTGTTTCACATCTCCAATACACAAATGAACTCCATAAATCTGTGCTTGTAGAGAAAGATAAAGGAGCTGCAGTTGGAATCTCAAGCTAGTGGTGCGGCTAGGACTGAAGAAGACATATGTATTGAAGTAACTGGGCATGTACCTGGATATGTAGGTGGTCGTGGTCTCTCCAAAGCTAGCTTAATTGCATAAAAACTGGTGGAGATAGATGAATTCAAGAAAAGAGCTGAATAGGCTGAAAAGTGCTTAGTTGAGTTGGAAATTCAAGTCCAAACTCAGCAGCAACTTATGCAAAGGCTGGAGAACCGACAAGCTGAAATGCAAAACCAACAAATTGAAATGCAAGACCTTCTTAAGGCTTTCAAAGTTGAATTGCAGTCTAGGAAGTAAGGCAATAAGAGTATATCTGGCAACGATAAATGGTAAACAATCTTTCTCATACATGCGTTTGAATTAGCCTCATGGCTGTAGAAACTATGATTGGGTTTTCGTACCACTTGGTGAATTACTTAGAGATTAATGATATAAGCTGATATCATTTGCTACAAGTTTGGAAGTTTTTATAATTGTTATCTCGACATCTCTAATAATATGTATGACCTTGAAATAGCCTCTCCTTTGGGATAAGTCTGATGAATGAAGGCCTTTAAATGTGATGGATGTCCATAAACATATGACCAGACTATATGTCCAGATTGTTCTTGATTCAAATTTCCTTTGTTAAACTTGCAGTGAAAAATTTTCAACACTGTCCACTTTGATGTAAAGCATCCTGGTGGTTTACTATGTTGATCAAATTTTGTAGATAATAGATGAAAGCCAATGTCATCTATTGGCCCTGTTTTCATATATGAAAATGTCTTTCTTCTTTAATTTTGTTTCTTTTCTTCCTTTGGTTTTTTGTTGTGGCCAATTATAATTTGCTCTTCCAAATCAATTCTGAAAATATGTTGTTCTATATGAAAATGTACTATTTTATATGGCCCGTATACACTAACCTTTTGCTATAAGTGATGCTAGACTAATATTGGTCAAGAGTATTGATGACCTATTATAAACCTTGATTGCTAATTGTGTACTCTTCGCTGAGAAACAGCACTCATATATAAGACAAATATTTATGTGCTTATTTGTGGGAAAGTGGATCGGAAAATTGATGGTTTCTCTCATTGCTTATATCTACTTAATATGCGGCTGATCACTTGTACTATGTTGCAAGCAACTTGCCTAGAAGCCTCTTATAGGGAGATAGTAAAAGATGGCTTTTGCCAAAACTATATTGTTTCAATAGCCTTTTGCAATGAACTTTACTTGAATTGAAGCTATGTACACAACCAATTGATTAACAATGATTTGTTATGTACTTAATTTGTTATGTTCATGTGAATCAACTGCATTTTTGGGTAGATAAGCTAATCAAAGTTACATTTACTTTGATGTTTTGCTCATCTCCGTATTTACTACTTATTTTTCTTCCTTAATGCAGAAAATAGCTGTTCATTCAACCTTTTTGGAAGATCAATGAATACTATTGAAATTTCCAGCACTAGAGTCCATGCCTTTGACTGACCGACATTGGAGATGAATATGTCTTTTGTTCATGCAGCTCACTTACGAGTTTTCTATTTCTTTATTTCAGTAGTCTTTTGTAAAACGACCTTAATTTGATGTAAAATTTTGGGATGCCTAGACCCCTTATCGAAACATTTATTTTGCGATGTAGAACCTATATGACATTTGGAGATAATTTGTGGTATATTGGCATGCAACTTCTAATGCAATTACAACTTTTATTTGTTTTTTAATGGCATGCAAGATATATTATTTTTCATTTTTAGATATAATTGTAGCAGGAAAATCTTCAAATTTCATGGTGATAAAGTGTTGTCACTGAATCAAAATTCTCCAGTGATAACAACCTGTTGTCATAGAATTAAAAAGTGTTTAGTGACAACAAAAGTTGTCTGTAATTAGTCTATACCAATAACAACTATGAATTAGTTTTAGTAACGACATTGCTTTGTACATCATTGACAAGATACTATGTCATCACTAAAATTACAACAATTATTGACGACACTAGTTGTCGCAAAACAGTCCCATTCACTGACGACTTTTAGGGTCGTCACTATGTACTTTTACCGACGGGCCTTCAGTGACGACTCTATGACAACTAGAAAGTTGTCAATAAAAGTTATCAGTGACGACTTTTTATTTTTTTGTGACAAAAATGGCTTATCACTGAAGACCAATTTTCTTGTAGTGTATCAATCCTTAGCTTTTCCAACCTTCTTTTAACTTCTAAAATCTTTCTTAACTTCACTAATATCTCAACTTATAATTTTCTAGGATTTTGGCCTAATTCACTAATAAGTTGCAAAATCAACAATTTTCAAGAAATTAATTGCTCAAAAGTTAAAATATGCAAGTAAGAGAAACTAATTTAACAATTAACAAGTAAATCACTAAATGAATTCAAAATTTATAAAAATATAATTTAAATAAAAATGCAAATAGTTGGGAGGTGAGAAAAAATAATTTTCTGGGTCATCACACATTGACTACAACCTTTCTTAGCCTTTAATTAAAACAAAATTTGACCAAAAACCTATCATTTTCTTCCTTGACTTGGCTGAACCTTTGAGAGAAAAAAAAGGGAAGAGAAATTTCATCTTCAACCTCTAATTCTTCTTCAATGTTGAGTTTTCATCTTAATCTTTCAATCTACTCCATAAAAATTGACATTTAGGGAGGATCAAGGGCTTTGGAGGAAGGATTTTGGAGAAAAAATCTCTTCGTTTCCATATCTTCATAGGGTTTCAAGGTACCCATATCAAGAAGCCTTCTTTTCTTTTAATACTTGCATATGAGTGGATTTAGAGCTTGATTTTTGGTGATTTTCATGGAAAATTTCATGGTTTAAGTGATGATTGAAAATTTCAGCTTTGATGGTGAAATTTCAACTTGATATGATGATTTGAGCATGGCCATGATCTAGTAACTTTGCCATGTGAATTTTCTAGCTTTTATATGTTCTTTTAGCTCATTATAGAAATTTCAGCTTGTGACCATGAATTTCAGCTTAGGGTTTGCATTTTTCCAGCTTTGGTATGATGATATATGGGCTGGATATTTGTACATTTTGGCTAGCCTCATAGTCTAGAACTAGAGTCTTTTATAACCTAGAACTTATGGTCTTTAATTGTGGTGGATTAGATCTTTGATGGGTTTCTTTGAAACCTTGATTTAGGTAGATGACTTGAGAAAAAATTTCTATTTTGAAAGCTTCTTGCTAACCGAAACTTTTGAGTGCTGTTAGCCCTTATTTTTCAAAACTTTTGGGGTAAATCTTTCTCCACAAACTTTGTTAGACATTAAATTTTGATTGTGAGTTGGATTTGAATCAAAAAAATCACGAGCTTAAGTGGGAAGGTTGACTCAAGTGTTGCTGAAAATTTTTCCCGCAGGAGACTCTGAGCAGTCTTGGGAAATCTGTTATATCTTGGTGGAAAAAAATCTGAATTGAGTCCCATTTGTTGTATTTGAAATTAGACTCATAGTTTTTTAACCGTGTAAAATTCATGGTTTAGTTCACTTTCTATAAATACCAGAAAAATTTCCAAGTGGGCTGAAAATCCAAAACTATCCTATTTTTGCACTCAGTTGAGCAGTGAATTGAGGTTGAGATTTGACTAAGTTATGGGCTGAATTTTATGAAGGTGTCTTCTAGAGAGTTGTAGTTTTTGGAGTCTATTTTCTAACGGTATAAGATTTATGATTTTTGGACTTACGAAATTCAAGTTATGACTTTTCAAAGAGCATTACAAAAATTGGGATTTTTCTTATGAAATGACAAACAAAACTTGGAAGGTTTTGGCCGAATCTTGGATGGAAATTTGTCTCATTTCCTCTAACTTTAAAGTGAAATTTTGCTCAATATAGCTTGCTAATCAATTGCCCTCGAATGTGCTTTTAAAAGGAGCAACAAGTTCGAATTAAAAGGGGTGAAAAGTGGAGCGTCATGCTAAGAGTTTTGTGGGAAATTTCACTTGTTTGATGTTCAAAACTTGGAGGATTTGTTGGTGTTTTTGCTAAGAAATAAATGATGGTTTGGTGAAGTTTTGACTTCATAAGTTTAGTAAACTTGAACGCTCATTTATATATATCAAAACTTGGGCAAAAGATTAGGAGTTAAGGAAGTGAAAGTGGTTTTTCCCTCCCATGTGTGTTTTGTTAAACTCTTGAGCGGTTTGGCTAACTTTTGAATCGAAAACTCTTGCCACGTTTTGACTTACAAATGGAGCACTTTTGAATGGTCCTTTGAGTGTTACCTTAGTGGTTAAGTGAAGAGAGTTTCTCTCTTAATTTGACAAGAGATTGATCATGCCTGAGAGAAGGGTCTGTGAGGACCCGTAATTTTCTTAATTTCTAGGTTTTAATTTCTTTTAATTATACGTTTTTCCACCTTTTCTTTATTCGAAAAATTGTGCAAATAAATTTTATGAGTAAATATAGCTTTTAAATGATTTTTCTAGTATCGGTTAGTTTTTGAGGAATTAAGAACGTATAACGGACGTAGGAACCGCTAGTGCGGAAAGTTCGGAAAAATTCGGCCAGTTCGGTTAAGTTTTGGATACTGGGTTTAATTTACCGGGTGTTATTAGATATTTAGAGGTGCCAAGTGCATAGGTGTGAGAAAGACAAAAAGGTTAGGCATGATATTAATGAGAGGGACAAGTGTCTTGACATGTGTCACTTAGAGATTAAATCCTACATTTGACTTACTATTCATCTTTTTACCATTTTACTAAATAAACCCAAAATTTGACCAAAAACTCTTCATCTTCAAGCTTCATATGGCCGAACCTCTTGCTCCAAGAAAAGAGAGAAAAGCTTCCAAGTTTCTTGCTCCAATCTTGCCCAATCTCACAAACTAACCGTTTAATCTTGAATTCCTTCCATAAAACCTCTTCACTTAGTGTTTGTGAGTTGTTTGGTGGAGTTGTTTGGGAAGCTAAGGTGACAAGTTGCTCTCCCTCTTGTTTTACTAAGGTGAGTAGTGGATGAACCCCTCTCCTCCTTTAATTGATGCTTAAATCATGCTTAGTGGTAGTATAAGATGCAAGTTTATGGATTAATTTTTGATTTGTGGTTGAAATGATGAAGTTTTATTATTTTTGGGGATTTTTCTGTTTTAATATAAACATGATTGTGTGGCTATCTATGATGATTGGAAATGGTCTATAATGACTTAAGGAGGTGGGAAAAGTGATTAATTGCAACCAATTTCTGTTTTGGAAGAAAATTGAAAAACCTAGGGTTCTTAAGGGAGCGTTCTGTCCGAATTTTTAGGTCCTAGATAGAGGCAGAATTGGCCTTAGCTCAAAGCATAAAAGTTGTAGAGAATGACATTTTAGAGGTGCCTACAAAATTTCAGGTCAATCGGAGTAGTGTAGAATGAGATAAGTCGAAATTACTATTGCTGTTCTGGTTTTACCCGAAATTGAGAACTGCGCCTGTAATTGGTTGTTTTGCCTGGAATTTCTTCCGAATTGGTTGTTGAGGCCTTCTGATGAAATTTAGTCCTGTTTCTTAGCGTTCAGTTGGTTTTGGAATTTCTGGATTTGGAGTTGTAGAGCCTGAGTTATGATGTTTCCGCTAGAATGCGTTTTGGTGAATCTGTTTTACGTTGTTGATGTAGTATCTTGCATTTTTGACCTGTTTGCACTCAAAACTGGGTTGAGTGACCTTCTGTGATGTTGTAGCCCTGTCTTTTAGCTTCGATATGGTGGGTCTTTCACCCTCATCCGATAAGTATAGTGAAATTTGTGCCATTACCACAAAATGAGGACAAAAACTATTTTTTCAGGGCCAAAGCTAGTTACATTTCCGAAATTTCTGGTTTCCTCTAATGCTTATATATGCTTATGGAACCCTATTGTGATCGTGTTGGCATCGGTATGTGACTTGTAATTGAGTCTTCTTGTGCTTATTGGAATATTCTAGGGCTTGACTTTTATTTCCGGTTATTTTCCTAGCTAACTTTTGTACTTGGATAACCTTGAGCCTATTGAATGGCTGTGGTGATGAATGTATATTGAGTATGACTTTGGGAGTTGATTGAGGAAAATAATGAAGCCGTGATGGCTGGAAAAGTAAGAAATTTAGGGGAAGTGCTGTCCAATTTTTTCTAGGCCAATTGGTTCCTTTAAGTTTGAATTGGCTTGTGATAGAAATGAAGGGCTTTTGGGTTGTTGAACCTAGGTCTTCATGTTACCTTTTTGTTCCCAAAAATCATGTTTTGTAATTATTTGGCGAGGCATACGACTAGTAGTCGAGCCTCACATGTGCATTTTGTTTACTCGATTCTGGATGTGAAACCTTCAATTGGTTTACTTTGATTATTTTAGGGTTTCTTGGCGATTAAAGCCAATCCGAAGTGAAAACTTTTGAGGTATCTGTACTTGAACCGGTGAGTGTACCACTCCCCTCCATTGCTGTTTAACTTGATTTCTGCTCTGCAATCTGTTTAATTTGTTTGAGACGAGGGTGTACTTTATCACACTCGTTCTCTTGTCTGTTCATATGCCAATTTTGGTGTCAATCTGAATCTGTATCTGTATCTGATATCTGTATCTGTATCTGTATCTGTATCTGTTCGGACGTCGTTTGGAAACTTGTAACCAACGACCTTTCTGTGACTTATGAGCTCAAATCCTGTGGCTAAGTTATTCGAGTCGGGCCGGCAAGGGCCTGGACGATTAGATAACGAACCACGGTAGTCTGTTTTGGGATCTTTGGGTATTGAGACCCTTGATTCCGGTATACTCGAGTATTACCATTTCTGTTTCTGTTGAGGTGAGCGGGCCCGGTAAAGGGGTGTTTGGTGGACGGAATTTGGTGTAAAGTGGGGTCTACGGACGTGTTGGTTCTATATACGTTGACGGAGAGTCAACCGGCTTGGATCAAGTACTGCGCTGGAAAGCTGGCTCCTGAGAGCCACCTGTATCCTTCCTATTTGAGTTCTTGTGTTTACCTGTCTTACTTTATAGCGAGCATGTGTATCTGGTTTGTATAACGTGAAATACCTGATTTTTCTGCTACATGTTTGGTACCTCATTGGGCGTAAGCTCACCCCCTCCTCGTTATCATTGTTTTCCTTACAGGAACCTCTTTTGGAAATCATGATTTTGAGAAGCGAGTTGAGCTAGTTAGAAAATCTTTTGTTCTTTTGTATAGCTCCTCGAGAATGAGCAAACCTTAAATGTATTTCGTTTCACTGGTTCCATTTGAATTGTAAACCTAGTGACATGTATATATGAAAGCGTTTTCCCCATGTTTAAGCTTGGCGGTCTTCAATCGCTCATTTCGTTTGGGTCCTCTCGCGTAATATCGGATTTGTGTGATTCGACTCCGTAGTCCTGGCGAGAGTTGGGCAGGCGGTCCGCTGAACCCTTTGGTTCGCCTTAGGGTGAGGTGGGGCTGTCATAGGGTCGAGGGGAAATTGTTTGGCCTTGGTTGAACGATTATAGGTAATCGTTGATTGTGCATGTCTCAAGTATTCAATAGGAATTCGAAGGAAATCCCGAGGAGAACTTGTGAAAGCCTTCCTTGTCTTGCTTAATTGACTATTGTTGAGTGTTCCAACTGCATGTTCCATGCTCATTGTTGCTAGAAATTTGTTAGACTCTCGATTTGACATTTCATAGGCGAGTGTGTACTTTATCGCACTTGACCTAACTTGACTAAACACTTGATATCTCATTCATGCATGTACAAGTAATTTGATTTGCATGTGACCTGTATCTTGACTTGAAATACTTGAAATGCTTGAAAATGTGACATGCTGGCCATTACTTGTGACTTGATCATAGCTAGGCGAGTGTGTCCATACATCCATGAACTTGAAATAATCGATCCTGCGTGCGAACTTGCATGTATATGTGCATGATTGTAGACCGGCTACATTTTTCTTGCAACGGTTGATTGTAGACTGGCTGCATTCTTTTTGCAGCGATTGAACTAGGCCCTTGTACCCTTATTCGAGACGTCGGCTAAGTGGGACCTTGGGTTACTGATGCATATGCGTGAATGTAGGTCGGTAACGGCTGAACTGAGCCCTCGTTGGACCTCTTGCTTGAGACTGGCCTCAGAGTGGTCGGGTAAGTTGGGCAACCTTGGATAAAGGACGAAACTCCTAACCTGTTTACTCCTGACTGGAATTTATGACTTGAACTCTTGACATTTCTGAATATAGAGCATTAAGTGATGACTAACATCTCTAATCATTACCTGCGTGAGCGTTGGATGACAGCCAACGACTCCACTCTTGAATACTTGAATACTTGGGGCTATAAACCAGATCTTGAATACCTGAATATCTGGGGCTATAAGCCCAACCCAGGGCTAGTTGGTCGAATTGAGTTGGCAAGGGATTGGTTGAGGAGATCGATGAACCTTGGGTACTTCTTTGACGTTTGGACTCGGTAGGGGGATGATTGTGAGAACCCTCATTTAAAAATATAAATTCTCCTAAACTACTTGCCTTGCCCTTAGATTAAATCATTTAAAACATTTCCTTGCATTGCATTGCACTACCTTTTATTTGAAATGTAACATTTCCTTGACTTGGCATTATTTTATTTCACTATATATATACTATGACCAAATATCCTTTTTGTTGTGGTTGGAACTTTATGTGATAGTTAAGGGTGTTATATTTGACATTGAAAACATTTGGAGGGTAGCAACCTTATTTGGCAAAGTTTAGAAGAAGAATGGCCAAGATTGAGTCATATGGCAAAGCCCTAGCTTTTCTTGTTTTTTAACCCTAGCCTGATCTTGAGCAAAAATCAAAAGTGAAGGAACCTAGGTTAGTTGAGTGAACTACCTTCAACTCTAGTGTGTGATTCAAGCTTGAAGCCTTGGTTTTGGTGGCTTTTGGGGTGATTCAAGATTCACTTAAGAGAGGTATATGATCCTTAAATCTTAGCTTTCTTGTGTTATATCAAGTGTTTGAGGTTTTGATGGCAAACTAGGAGTTGTATGGATGTTATTTGTGGTTAAATTTCTTAAGCTAAACAAGTGGAAGTAGGGTTGGTTGTT
Source organism: Coffea eugenioides (assembly GCF_003713205.1). Taxonomy (NCBI): domain Eukaryota; kingdom Viridiplantae; phylum Streptophyta; class Magnoliopsida; order Gentianales; family Rubiaceae; genus Coffea; species Coffea eugenioides. The sequence goes on along the minus strand of NW_020864331.1, from coordinate 60,378 downwards.
TAGCATGTCATGTGTTTGATATTTTGTTTAAGCTTTGCTTATGTTTTTTCTTGATGTATTAACATGTTTTGGATCCTTTTAAAGTTAGGGATAACTCTTGGAATATTGTTTGAGTTAGCTTTAATGAAAGGATGGAAGTTGGAGTTGCATGTGAACTTGTGGACCGTTTTGTTTTCTCTTGGCTGACCGGCCTTGGAGTGAAGGTTTCTCCTTGATTTTTATGACTCATTTGCACCTTAATTAAGTCTAGGAAACTTGGCTAAACATTGGTTAAGCTTATGTGTGAGTTGAGATGGAAATGAAGCAAGTAAAGTGGTTGTTTTGGGCAAGTTAGTGGACTGTTTTGGTTCTTCCTTGTTGGCTAGACTGTTTTGGTTCACTTAATCATTTTGTGTGTTGCATTTTAAGCTTCAATGGTGCTAGATAACTTGATCCCCTGTATATGAACACTAAGGGATTGAATTGCTTGAATTTGAGCCAAAACAAGTGAAGTTGGCAAGAAGAGATAGGGCAACTTTGTTAGGGTTTTGAGCTGATCAGAACAGAAAAATCAGCTAACTTCCCCAGACTGCTAGTATTGATAGGAGAGGAAATAGAGTCTGAATTTTATACCGTTGGAAAGCCTTCGAGTCTAGTTTTCTATGCTATCAACAGCACATGATTCCGACTTTCCTATAGTGAGATATGGACGCTTTCCCGAAACTGCGTGGGCGTGACTGTTTTACCCGTGAAGACACTTATGAACTTAGATGAGATTTTTCTTTTGCTCAACTTTCTTGTACTTGTCAAACTCATTTTCTTATGAACTTTTACTACATTTTAGGCCTTACTTGCATGGTGTTTTGAGTCGATTTAACAACCCACTTGGTCACTTAATGAACTTACTTTTGGGTTGGAAATGAATCTGGATTGTTAACGATTTCACTCGTTGCCCTAGGATTGGGAAACAGAGGTGAACGTAACCACGGAACTTGACATTTGAACTCTGCATTTCTTGACAGGTGAGTGTTCGATTGCCTGCTAACTGTCTATGTGAAATATCTGAATACTTGATCTGTGACTGGTTGAGCTAAACATTTGTTTTGACAAATTTGAGGCGAGCGTGTACTTTATCACACTCGACCTCTTTCGATTCCACTAAGGCTCTGTATACTGCTATTATAAGATGTGATTTCTCTATATTTGACTGTATGTGAGTTGTTTGAGTGATATCCCATCAACTACTATGACTGTTTGGGTACCTAATCTCATAGGTGAGTTGGTTGTATCGAGCCAGTAAGGGCTTAGTCGAGAAAGCCGATAAACCTGAGGACTGTTTACTGAATCTGAAATCTGGTATACTCGAGTATTACCTAATTACTGTTTGAGGTGTTCGAGTCCGGTAAGGGGATTGACTGGTGGATAGGATTTGGAGAAAGTGGTGTTCTACGGACAGTATATTCTTTAAATGCAAACGTTGACGGAGAGTCAACGGATTCTCGTATGATCAAGCTTAAGTGGATTTGGCTTTTGGAAGCCACCCGTATCCTTGAATTGAACTGTGATTAAATTGTTATAGTACAATACGGTGTTTACTTGTTTATATTACACCTTTAATTGGCTATGTGCTTACATGTTTATTTGGAACCTCACTGAGCTTTAACTCACCCCACTCCTTTTATTTACCTTAACAGATCTGGGATGGAACTGTGGTCGAGAACTTTCATAACTTTACCTTTACCTTGAACTTGTACTTTGGATTGTAACCTTTTGTTTAGAAGACTTTACCTTTGACTCTTGTAAGGTTGAATTTGTAAGTTTGCCGCATACTATATAAATTAAGTGTAGAACTATAAGTTTGACATTTAGGTCTATATTCTAAGTTTGGAAAGTGGCGTGGCGATTATATTTCCGTTATAATCTGTACCCTTTATTTCGAAAATATTTCATTAGTTTTCTTAGGTTGCTAGTTTATTAGTTGACTGAGTTCCGGCGAGAGTTGAGCAGGTAGTTCGCTAATCCTTAGGGTTCGCCTTGAGGAGAGGTGGGGCTGTCATAGGTGGTATCAGAGCCTAGGTTTGAAGTGGCCTTGGCGTATTAGAAATTTTTGACTTTAAGATTTTATTTGATCATTTTTCCTTAAGAGTACTTAAGTCTTATCTATGCTTTGTGTAGGATGGATGGACCTAGTGGCCCTAGTGGTAGTAAGGTTGATGAGCAGCCCGTGCTCCATTACCGATGATTAGATACTAGATCAGGCCAGGAGGAGCTGCCGTGCATTGGAGTCCAACTAACCGGTATCGGCATTGCGAGTGTCGACACACTTACGCCTATCCCAATCCAGTAGTTTTGGCTGTGGTGGAAGAAAGAAAGGTGCTAGCAAAGGATAATGCTAGGCTTGAAGCTGAAGTGAATCAATTAAAGGAAACTATTAAAATGCAAGCCGACCGGATTAAGGAACTTGAGGATGATGTAGTTGAGGGTCAAGAAAGGACAAATGACCTCTGTGTGCAACTTGGAGCAGCCCAGGAGCGGCTGGTTAGGGGAACAATGAAGGTGAGGACTAGAGCTGAGTTGATCCTGAATATTTGTGGAGACTTACTTGGGGACTTAAGCGATGAGGCTTCTAACATAGGAGACGAGGCAAGAGCTGAACCTGTCCAGGATGGGAGGTCAGCTAGTCCCGTGGCGGACTAAGTCTTGACTGCTAGGTTACTATTTTTGGTGATTTTGACTATTGTACATAGAAAGGTTAGGGGATGTGGTGGCTCGATGGTTGTACAGCTTTTTTTTGACTCGATGGTTGTGTGACATGGCTTGATGAACTATGCCTGTACTTTTGGGGCTCATGCTTGATACTTTTGGCTTTGTTAGTTTGTAAATAACTGATATTAGCTTTTGAATGTATATTAACTTTGACTTTGACTTTATTTCGATTTTGGCGTTTAAATGCTGTGTTTTCACTTGCTTATCATGATTTTGACTTTATTTCCCTTTGACTTTTGATTATGCACAAGTATCTATTATATACAAATACTTCCATTAGTTAAAATCCTTGGACCCTAGACCAGTGAGAAATAATGGAGGGTAGACGACAACGTGGTTGGGGCCGTGGACATGGACCCAGGCAAGTCCAGGATCAAGAAGAGGAATAAGGATCTATAACAAATCAAAACTAAGGACCTGGACATGAAGAAGGGGACCAGTTAGCTACGGCAATCAATCGTATGACTTATTTGTTAGCTCGATTGGTTGACCAGCAAGGTCAAGTGCCTGGTAATCAGTAAAGGGACCCTGAAGTAGGTGAAGATAGGACCTTAGAACGGTTCCAAAAGTTTTCTCCTCCTAAATTTCTTGGAGGACCAGATCCCGAAATTGCCAAGAACTGGTTTGAAAGAATGGTGGATATATTTGCTGCATTATACTACACCGAAGAAAGGCAAGTGACTTTCGCCATTTTCCAGTTGGAAGGCCTGGCTCGTTCCTGGTAAGACAGAGGGCAAACCCCACGTACTTGATTTAATTTCACTAGGGAATTTAACGAGAAGTTCCTTCCGCCTTTAATTCAGGAGAAAAGAGAGGATGAATTTATCAAACTGCGTCAAGGTACTTTTGTGACGCCCCCACTTCTCCCTAAGGCGAACCAAAGGGTATCCGCGGGAACGCCTGCCCAGCTTTCGCCAGGACTCGGTACAATTTCCATTCAAGCTTAATACAATACTAGTCATTACCACGAAGTAAAGTAAAAAAAAAAATGCGGAAACGATCGAACTTAACAATATATAACAACCATCCAGTCCTTACATCAGGTTCTCAAAAGCTACATCAGTTCCAAAATATACATAGCCAAGAGGTCTAATCAAGTACATTGAAACCCTAAAACAAAAGTACATCCCATGGGTTTCTTCGAGTCTTACTCCAAGTCCAATCCTGTTAAGGAAAACAAATTTACGGGGAGAGCAATCGCTCGTGAGGCCAAGAAACACACATGCAAGCACGTTGTCCAAATAACAATTCCAAATCAATAAGTGAAACAATAATATTCGAGTAATTAACAATTCAGTGAAATGTAAACAGAAACAATTCAAGGATATGATAGTCCTTAGGAGCTAATTTTCACTTGCTTTGCAAACCTCAGTCGTATATGTTCCCGTGATGATTTTTCGTCAACCGGGTCGATATTTCCAATCCGTAGAACTCCGCTTACTTCTCATGTCCGTCCACCGTACACCGGACCGGGCCCGCACGACATTTATAAGGCGATACTCCACGAGTATGCCAAGTGAGATCTCTCCAATAGATCAAGCTTATCATGTAATTCTCATGGCTCACCGAGATTCCCGATCAAACCCATGCCGGCTCGAGTCCCATGGTCGGCCTATGAGTTTGGGCGTCCCCCATGTACATTTGAGAGTCGAGGAGATTCACTCCAACGACGTATGCAGCCATAGCATACCATTTCATTTCATTCAAGCATTCAATCATTTCATTTCATTCAATCAAGTCATTCAAAATTCATTCGTTTCATTTCGATCATGAGTCATTCATTTCAAATAAGAACGAGTGTGGTAAAGTACATACTCATTTCATTTTCAAAATCTCTAATCAATTATAACAATTAAGCATGTATCAAGTATTCATACACTTGATGTGAGGACTCGTAAAAAAATTCCTTGTTTTATATCATTTAATTCTATTTCTTTTCCTACATTTTCTTTATTTTATTTTACTATTTTAATTTTCTAGACATTTTATAAGTGAATATAATTTTTTAAAATATTTTTCTAGTATAAGTTAGTTCGGGTCAATTTGGAAGTGTATTAAGGACGTGGGACCCGCTAATGCGGTTAGTGCGATAAAATTTTAGACGACTAGGTTAAGTTTCGTATTGAGGAATATTATTTTACAAGGTGCTAGGAGATAATTAGAGGTTAGCTAGATAGATTAACCATTGGAAGAAAGAAGATAAGCTTGAACCATTAAAAGTACCATGTGTCACGACCCGATTGGATGGTGGACTTGACCAACTTTTCTTCACCTTTACTAAATACAAAATTTGACCAAGATCATCTTCATTTTTTCTTGAGCTGGCCGAACCTCTTAGAGGAAGAAACAAGAGAAACTTTTCAACCTCAACTTCAAGTCCTTGCTTCAATCTTGATTTCCAACCATTGAAATTGTAGATTACTCCATCAAAGTTGCTTACTAAGGAGGATTAAAGCTTCTAGTGGAGGAATTTGTGAAAGGAAAACCCTAAGTTATCATCTTTCTTGTGGTGTCAAGGTACTTTGCTTACAAAGTTCCTCTTTGTTCATGCTAATGTCAAATTAGTGACTTGTGGTGGCTAAATAGGTTGTTTTATGGAAGATTTCAAGGATTAAAGTGGAGTTATATAAATTTCTAATTTTTTTGGGAATTTTTCTGTTTTCATATGATGGGTATGATTGGCCTTGGATTGATAGCTCTAAATTGTGTTAAATGGAGCCGTTGTGCATTAATTGCGGTTGTTTGCGAAAAAGTTTCAGTTTTGTGCGGAAATTTCAGTTTTAGGGTTCCAATCTGCCCTGTTCTGACTGGCTTTATTCATGCATGTTAGAGGCCGAATCAGGCTTAGGTTAAAACATGAAAGTTGTAGAAAATGGTGTTAACTAGTTGCCTACAAAATTTCAGTTCGATCCGAGCAATGTATCATGTGAAATGACCAAAATACCCTTGAATGCCCACAAACCTTGTTTCACGGACTGTTATCTGTCCTCACTGAAATTTCAATTTTTGACCATGAAAATGCATGATTTGGCTTTGGAGGTATTCATAAGAAATGTAGGTATATGTCTTGGCTTCGAAACGCCATAAGATTCGTTTCAATCCGATAAATGTAGCTTCAGTTGTGGTTATTGTGCCGAAAGGTGTGTTTTATAGTCTATGATTTGTATGTGGTTGATTTGAGATGAATTGGTGTTGATTGTAGGGTGGAAAAGTAAGGAAATGTAGGGGATATTCTGTCCAAATTTTGGGAATGTTGGATTTCTTCGAGTTTGGTTTGGTTTGGGATATATATAAGAAGGGCTTTTGGGGTTGTTCGAGCCCTAGGTTTTCATGTTACCTTTTCGTCCCAAAAGCATATTTTGCACCCTTGCATTAGTAATTATTTGGCGAGATCTACGACTTGTAATCGAGTCTCATTTGTGCATTTTATCTACTAGATTTGTGGCTATGGGAACCATAATTGTTTACCTTGGTTATTCTAGGGTTTCTTGGTGATTAGAGCCCTACTTTGGTTGAACTTTTGAAGTATCCTTGCTTTAACTGGTGAGTGTACCACTCCCCTGAATTATTGCTAAACTGGTTATCTGTACTTGCAAATTGCTATTTGAGTGTCTTTACCGACTGTTTATTTTGTACGAGACGAGTGTGTACTTTATTGCACTCGTTCTCTGGCCTGTGTGACTTGTTTCCTGTATATACTTGAATCTGTTACTTGCGCTTGATATGATGTCGTTTGGAAGTGTATCCAATGACCTTCCTATTAAATCTGAGCTCAATCTCATGGGGAGTCAATTGAATCAAGCCAGCAAGGGCTTGGTTGAGGAAAATTGACAATCCATGGGTGCCTGTTCTTGAGAAATCTTTGGGTATTGGAGACTCTAGATTTCCGGTATACTCGAGTATTACCATTCCTGTTCTTGTTTGGCGTTCGGGCCCGGTAAGGGGTATGTTTGGTGAACGGGATTTTGGCGTAAGCGGGGTCTACGGACATGTGTGTTTCATTAAACGTTGACGGAGGGTCAACGAGGCTGGATCAAGTATTGCAACGGGGATTTGGCTCCTGAGAGCCACTTGTATCCTTTAAATTGTGGTGTTCGTTCATTTCTCTTATTTGATGTGTATATGTGCCCTAAAAGTGATTTCTCATGATTTCTACTGGTTATACTTTTGGTGCCTCATTGAGCTTCTAGGTCACCCCATTCCGTTATCCTTGTTTTTGTGAGGACCCATAATTTTATTATTTCAAAATATTATTAAATTGGTCATTTTAAAAATATTTCGTACTCGAGTTACCCAAAAAATTACTAAAGTACATGAATTTCTCGAAAATAAATTTTACCGATTGGTTCTTTAAGCGCATATTATTTTAATGCCCAAATTTTAGACTACTAGTAATGTACTATTAATGTACTAGGGAAATTACCTCAGAGGTTTAGTGCACAAAAGTTGCAAACGATCGCGAAAATTGGACACGCGAAGACCCTAAACGGACCTAGCATGAGTTGACACTTAGACTTAACCATTAAGTCACCAATTCTCTCCACTTTCATTACAAAATCTGATTGCACTCTCTCTCCTCTCTTCGCTCTCTCTGTTTGGCCGAAAATAGGAAGAAAAAAAGGGAAGAAAAATCTAGCCAAAATCCTTACAAAATTACTTCAATCCACTTCCAAATTTCATCATCCATTAGAGGGCTTTGATCCTAGCTTGGAAGAGGGGGCTGTTCATCGGTTTTCTTGGAGGAATTTCGGTCAAAATTTCTGCCCTAAAGCTGTCCAATAAGTTCTTGAGGTAACTCACTCACCCACACTTCAATCTTGCAAAATTATAGCTCAAATGGAGCAAAGGTAGCATGGGTTTGCAACCTATGGCAGAATTTTGGTTGATTGGTTGAGTAATTATTTTATTGCAATTTCATGACATGCTGGACGGCTTGAGGATGCTTATTGGTGGCTGATTTGATGAATTAACATGTTGTGGTTGCTGATATTGTGCTATGTTACATGTATATAGAATGATTGATGGAATGAAGTTGGAAGAAAGTTAGAAATTTGGAGAAGGTGCTGTCCGAAATTTCAAGGACTTGCTGCCCTGTTTTGCTTTGATATTTTCGTGCATAATTTGGCTACAAATGTGAGTGATATATGTTGTGTTATGTGTGTGGTGGTTGTCTACAAAAAAAAATTAGCCAATTTGGTTGGATAAATTTTGAGTTATGAGCAAAGAGGCAAAACTGGACTAGGTCCAGAAATTTTCTGACCAGTGATCTTGTGGAGATCATAACATTTTTCTCGATGATCAAAATTGAGTGCCATTTGCGGCATTTGAAAGTAGACTCTTAGAGCTTTAAAATGGTACCAAGCTCATTTTCTAGTTCGTCCCGAGCGATTCGTGGCGAGTTTTGAAAGTTGGCTGCCTGTTTATTACTGTTCATCCGAGACTGTCCAGAAAATCCATTTTGTTGCTTGATTTTGAACCGCTTATGTCTGGATTTTGGAAATGATTTCTTCTACATAAATATATCCTTGTGAACCTAGTTTCTAACACCACCAACCGTTTTCAATTTCACTGAGAATCGAGTGAGATACGGCCTAATTAGCGAAGTGCATTAAATCTGGAAAATTTCTGGAAAGGCCAACAGTCCAGGAATTTTAGCGAACTTCAACTTTTTATTTCTTGAGCTAGGAACATCGGAATCGAGTTCCGTTTTTTTTTATTTGAAACCTGGATTGGAACTTTACATGCATATCAAATTTCAAAGGCTGGTTTTGATTCTATGATTTTTGGCAAAATTCCAAAGTTATTGGAAAAACTTGGACTGTTTTGACCTATCTTCAATGAATAGTAAACTTTCTTGGAGAAATTGACTTGTTTCTGATTTGATTCTTGGAAAGTGACCTTCTACAAAGTTGTTATGCTTCGAATGAAGTTTCTGACGGTGTAAAATTTTCCATTTTTAGACTTTCCGAACTTCCAGGACTGATTTTTCCAAGAATGACTCGAAAAGTGAAAATTTCCAATTTGGACCTAAATGTTCTTTTAAGGGCCTAGGTTACATTTTTACAACTCTTAGAGCATTTCAAACCTATTTTCATGGTGAACTTGAGTTCACCTATCACTTGAGACCTCATTTGAAAGTCGGTTCCTTATGAACTGAAATACTTTGTAAACTTGAATTTTGGAGTCAAAATTGACTATTTCTTTTCTTTACACGAATACTGTATGGCCTGGAATTTGAGATACAATGCATTATTGCATACTTTCAGGATCTCAAGAGGACTTCGAGGGAACTCCCGGCGAAGCGTCTTAGAGCTAATTTCTCGATCTTTGACTTTTGATACTTGGTGAGTGTCAAGTGCATGTTTACTTGCACTTCACTTGAGATTTGTTGCCTACATGAACTCTACTTGAACTTGTTGTTACATGAACTATACTTGTTGACAGAAGTGTGTACTTTACCACACTTCATCTCCCTTACTTGGATCAATACATGACTTGCTAAATGAATTACATGAAATTACTGGATTTTACATGTACATGACCTGAAGTCGAATGCAGAGAAAATCTCATCGACTAAAACTTGATTTGTTTTGAAAACCTGACCTGTGGGGACGCCCAAACCCAATGGTTAAACCTCGTAATCTCGCAGTCAATCGTGAGGTCTTGGTCAGGAAAACTTGGTAAACCTTGGGATCGGAAGCTTGATCTTTTGAGATCTTGTTTGGCATACTTGTATAGTATCGCCTTTACGTGCCTGTTGGTTACGAATCCGAGAGGGTGAAATGATGGATGGAGGGAAGTAAGTGGAGATCTACAGATTGGATATTTATTCGGTTGACGGAGTGTCACCCCTGGTTCGTGGATGGGGACTATGGCAAATAATCTGGAAATGAGCTCCGGAGAGCTCCAGTATCCTTGAATTGTTTGTGTTTATGAGTACTTGCCAATACTTGAAACTACATGACAATTACTTTTGATCACTTGATCATGTTACTTGAACTACGTGCGCATATTTTATTTTATTTTATTTTTTTTCTTGGCCTCACTGAGCGATTGCTCACCCCATTAGTTGTTTTCCTTAACAGGAATCTGGATCGGAGATGTTTTGAAGAGATCGACTTGTTTTTTTGATATTTTAGAACTTTGGAAATGAAATTTAAGGGCTGGTTATGGACTTGTATTTTGGAAATCTGAATGTATATGTCGGATTCTTGTGTTGTAAGTTTGAATATATTGAAGGAAACGAATTTTATTTAATTTGTCTCATTTAGCCATTAATTGCTCGTTAGTTTAGGTATGAATGGACCTGAGTCCTGGCGAGAGCTAGGCAGACGCCCCGCCGATACCCTTGGGTACGCCCTTGGGAGAAGTAGGGGCGTCACAGTTTTCCTTACAGGGGACCATCTTTTGGACCAATGATCATTTTGAAGAATGAAATGAGCTAGTATAAATACTCTTTTGTATAGCTCCTCGAGAGTTGGAAAACCCTAAATGTACCTTGATCCAAATATTTCCCTTTTGACTTGTAAATTACAAACATATGTATATAAAACTGTTTAATCATGTTCATGCATTATATTTGGTTTGGAAATGTTTATTCGATTGGGTTCCAGCCGCATTGTGACGTGGCAGTCACTGTTCATCCGCGGCCTGTTTTCGTTCTTCATTTCATTTTTTTTTAATGGTCGTTGTAGCGCTCGAACACTGTATTATCTTTCGAAACAAGTATTTCAGGGTGTGATTAGCTTAGTAGTCCTGGCGGCACTTCCATTTCGCTTGATTTTTCGTGGAACGTTGTACCAAAGATTGATTATATCTTTTAGTTCGGCTCAATTGGGTTCTAAATGTTTATCTTCTCGAAGTTCTTTTGAGCGTTTGGTAGGGTTTACGTTTGTTCCGGATCCGTAGTCCCCGGCGAGAGTTGGGCAGGCGGTCCGCCGAACCCTTTGGTTCGCCTTAGGGTGAGGTAGGGCTGTCACGGGTGGTATCAGAGCCGCTTCGCGTGGTCTCTGCGCGGAGTGAGTTTGGGGCCAAGTGGTGTTGTGGTTTCGCTCATGTGAATGAGTAGAAGGGACTAAGTACTCTTTTGAGCATAAGCTATGAATCACGGTGTATTCTAGGTTTCAAAACATTATTCTGGTACTTGGAGACTATAGATACATATGTCAGGTAGGAATTACAAATGTAGATGATTTACTCTTGGGACTGGCCAGCTCGAGTGGTGAATTATCTTATTTTGGATTCTTGTACCCGAATACGAAAAGGGATGAAAGCCTAGGTTAGAAATGACTTGGGCGAATTAGAAATCTGATTCTACGGAACTTTATATGATATGTGGATGATTAACCCTACCTAAGATATAAATTGTGATATTCTTTTAGATTATGGATGGAACCCTAGGGGGGAGCTTTTCGTTAGTTGCTTTTGTACTCTTGGTCTAGTCCATAGTGTGTACTATTGAATGACCCCCTTACCTCCATAGGATTTCATTTGCTTGTATCTGACTGACTGTTACTGTGTGATTTGTTTGATATAGTCGTGTTATATGTATATTGCTTTTGAATTGATTCAGACGTATTATATATGTCGCGCCCCACTTTTTGATTCGTGTGGTGTGGTGTGTGAGTAGTGGAATGTGAATGTGTGTAAAATGAAAAGTAAAAGGCCATGGGACTTTGAGAATGCGACGATTTGGCCAAACAAGGTTCGAAAAAGGGTTTTTTGAATAAAAAACGGAGTCGCCACTTGGTATAGAGTTAGGGTGTACCAAGTCACCCAAAAAGTGATTTTTTAAAGAAAAGGTAGAAAGAAACCCCTTTTAAACGACTCCTAGTCCACGTAAACCAACGAAAAAGGTTCGGGAGTCACATTTGACGAAGGGGAAGGCAAGGATAAAAATCCAAGGCACCCCTTCGACCTAGCCAAGGCTAGTTGCGTGATTTAGCCCCACTTTTCCCAATTTTTCTACCAAAAATATGTTATTGCACGTTTTGGATTTGACTAGATGAATGCAAAAAGAAAGAAAAAATGCAAACCTAAATTCTAAAATGTCTCTTGTAAGGTTTTTGGTCCCAACCACATGAGTTGTGGCGGCCAATAAAAGAAAACCTTATAGAGGTCGATTAATGCAAATGATGGCTAAAGTGCAAGTGTGCAAGTGTATAAAAAGGTGCACGTGTGAAATTGTATGAAAAATCCAAGTGTTTGTGTGCAAGTGTATGAAAAGGTGCATGTGTGAAATTGTATGAAAAATCCAAGTGTTCGTGTGCAAGTGTATGAAATATAGTGATAAGTGCATATAGGTATAATTAAGTGCAATTTTGTGAAGTAGAAATCAAAATGAACAATAAGGAAAGGAAAAGTGATGAGGAAATGTGAATTGAAAAAAATGAGTAAGTGATAAATGAGAATGAATGAACCTAAAGGAATGCATCAGGTCGGGTATGGGAATGACTCCTAACTTTTTCGACTTCGATTTTCCCTTTGATTAGAAAGCAAAACTAGCGTGCTAAGGCTATCGAGTAGCCACACTCGCTCGTTTCCCTTATCAGAAGGGGACTCTTCAGGCAAATGTACCCTAACTAGCATGAGATGCAAGACCTAAAGTGAGGGGAAAGGGGAATCGAGGAGCATGCCAGATGATAAAACTAAGGAAAAATGCATGATATGTAGTGGACAGGCAAATAATGCATTAATGAAAAACAAAGGAAAAATCCTATTGGGTCTAGCGTTGGGCTAGCCCTTTCTATGAATTCCTAATGAAATAATGAGCCACGACTAGCATTGGACTAGTGTGGTGACGTACATTCATCCATCACATTCATTCATGGCTATGGAAAGCGATTAGACATGCCAAACACCTATAAGCACATAGCACATAACAATTAGCATGCTCGACTAAATGCAAGAACCTAATAAAGCAAATTAACACATAGCAACAAAAACAAGCAATCAAGCTAATAAACCTATTACATTTGCTAGCTAGGCACAATGTCTTCAATAGGTCTTCATCAAGTGCTCCCCAAGCCCTATCTATTACAAGCCAAGAGGTGTACACATACCCCATAATGAATAACTTTAAAAAAAGGGAAAAGGGAAAATGGACAAGAAAGCTCGCCAAGCCCTATCTATTACAAGCCAAGAGGTGTACACATACCCCATAATGAATAACTTAAATAAAAGTAAAGTAAATGAAATAAATGCAAGGAATTAAAGAAGGGCAAGGAAAGCGAAGTAGACATGCATATTCACATAACACGTAGGAGCACGTAGGAGAAATGAAAGTTAAGGAGATAGAGGTTACCTCCCTTGCAATTAGGCCCCAATGAAGTGAAACCACTTATTTATCCTCCAAAATAAAAGAAATGGTCAAGGTACCAATTTATTTGGGAAAATTAAAGGAAATAGGCAAACCCAAGCTCACTTGGTCATAAAGCCCCTAACGTCATGACTTAAGTGCAATTGACAAAGCATGGTAGTTAATTGAAGCAAAGCAAGCAATGAAATTGCAAAAATTAAAACTACGAAGGACCAAATTGATGACATTATTCAATTGGTTGGGCCATAGTAGGACAAGGGGAGACTTGGGGGCCAAAGTGTAATTTTTGAAAATTATTTCATGCAATCTTCATGCAGGCTACGTAAACACAAAGTTTCTGCAGCTATTTTCTATTAAGCTTGAATCAGCCAAGAATGAAAACTGCTGCACTTCTCATTTCCAAGTTTTGATCAAAACCATTCCATCTAAACATATAACCATTCCAGCATGTAGGGTTAAGACAACAACTCTTATTGCAAGATTAAGACAGCAAATCTGGGATGATAGCTGCTAGGGGGCAACGGCTAAACAGACTGCAGCAAAAGACTCGACAACCCCAAAACAAGAGTGCAGCAAAAATCTGCTGCACTTCTCTATGACTTTACAACTTATTAACTACCCAGAAATATTACATTAGATTTCAAAAAAAACATAAAAAACATCATAAACATTAGGTTAAACCATGCAAGCTAATAACCCATATAGTTAACAAATACTCTAAACCAAAATGACTGGATAGGAATGCAGCAAAAAAAATGACACTTGCGGCTATACTACGGTAGCTAGCAGTTTCATTTCTTCCTTACCCAGTTCAGGGGTATTCATGCAAGATGACACAAGACTGGACATTTCCTAAACTAAACAGCCATAGCCATGGAAGTTCAGGAAACAACAGCAAAAGGAAGAAAAATGCAGTCCGGCCGAATCGTCAAAGCTGCAGCAGAATTTCTGCCATGAATTTTGCAGCTCATTCCACGCGGTTTCTCCAAACAAATTGCACCAAGCTCATGGTTTATCAATTCAAAACAATAAAAGTCTCAACCCATTTAATCAACAAAATCTGGACAAGGTTACTGATTTGTCGACAAAGAGAAAACAAAAACATGCAACAACAAACAAAAACATGAAACCAGAAACAAACAAATGTGCTCAGACTTTGGTTAGAACAGCTAAGATCCTAAAAGGCAAAGAAGGCCACGGCTGCCACGGCTTTTAACTACTTATTGTAGTCTAATGATATGCTGCACCTTGCTACTTAAAATGGTAAACAAGCATATACATGGCATCATCATCACCCAACACGCCAAAGCAAAAGAAAAACTAAGCCCAGCAAGTGCTTGCCACAACGATCAAACAACAAACCAACCAAAGGAAAACTCAACCCATCCCAGGAACTTCAGCAAAAACCATCACTCGACAACTCTTAACGGAACTAAACACTTCAAGCTAACAAAATGGAACCCAAATCAGAAGGTAAATACCAAACACATGATTAACATTCAGGCTTCGCCCAGATAGCATGCGATAATCTTAACCAGACAAACAATCACAAATATAGAAAAACATGGTATTTCACTCAAATATAGACAATCAAAACAGACAGGTTAAATGAGTAATTGTTGCAGCCAAACAAAGAAAAAGAAAACGACATACCTGAACTGCTACAACAAATTGAAAGTTTCAGTCCTGTTGCAGTTGGGTGGTGGTGGTGCTGGTGGTAGTCGACGGACAGCAGCAGCAGCAAATGCGGACTGGTGGTGGGAGGTTCGCGAGGGGTGGTTATGGCGATGAGCAGCGATTGCTCTGCTTTCCTTTTCTTTGTTTCTATCTCTCCGATCCTCTCTCTCTCATCGCCTCCCCTACTCTATCTCTCAGCCAGTAAACCCTCCTATCTGTTTCTTTTCTAGCTCTCTTCCGCCACTCTCTACTCTCTTCACGGGTTGTCCTCTCCCTCAAACCCCCGAAGCTGCTTTCTTCTCTTTGCAGCCTTTCCTCTGCCGTCCTTCCTATCCCCCCTCCAGATTATCTCAGCTTTCCAGCCCCCAAAACCTTTTCTTTCATTCCCTTCTTTAGACTTCCGTCCGTCCTCTGTCCAGCCGTCCTCGATGCCCGTAGCTTTCCTCTGCGTTTTTCTCTATCCCTAGCCGTCACTCCCCAGCCTTCCTCTATCTCCCCCTCCGAATCCTCCTCTTTTCTTTTTTTCTACTGCCCTTGACTCTCTCTTCCATCCTCTCTTTTGCGGCTGCTGCTTCCTTCCTTTTTATACCCAGTTAACCACCCCCAAAACCCTGTGTTCAATGGTCAGCAATCATCCCCGTCCAGCCCCCTTTTTCTTGGCCATTTGATCAGCCTCCCTTCGTCCTTTGCACGCTGCAATAAAAATGCAGCGTGCAAGCGGCGACATTTTTTCAACTTTACAACTAATTAATTAAACAAAATTGATAATAATAATAATAATAATAATAATAATAATAAAAAACAACTTAATTAACATTGGATAACAATAAATAAACTAGAAACAACAAAATGCAACTTCCATTTTCCTTTTTTCATTTTCCATTTTTCATTGTTTTTCTTCTTTTTTCCTTTTTTTTTCAAAATAACTTTACAAAAATAAGTAAGATGCTAAAAGATTGATTTTAAAAGACATAAAACATATTTTTTGGAACACTTTTCTTTTTCCTTTGAGAAATTCTAGCTAAAATGGCTAAAATAACTAAAACTAAAAGTAAATAAAACTAAATGTGACAATTAAAAAAAAGAACAAATAAAAATGAATAGTAAATAAATAAATAAATAATAAAACACCAAAAATTTGGTGTCTACAATATATATATCTGACTGACTGACCTCGCTAGTTTGTATCTTGTATTCGCGCCTCGAGCCTAGATTAGTTAATCCAATGGAAGGAACTCGTAGTGGACGAGGCCGGGGCCGTGGACGTAGGCAACCCTCGAATAAAGGAGGAAATCGGGAACCAATGCCTGAACCCAACCCTGAACCTAGAGTGGATCCTAACGTTCAGGTAGCTGCGGCTATCCAGCGCATGACTGATCTTTTAGCTCATGTAGTCGAGCATCAAGGCCAAAACCCTACTCCTCAACCTGGAAACCCTGGTAACCATATAGAGGGAGAAGATAGGGCCCTCGAACGATTTCAGAAGTTCTCCCCACTGAAATTCCTTGGAGGACCAGACCCTGATGTGGCCGAGCGGTGGCTAGAGAAGATGATTAATATTTTTGCGGCGTTGCACTATACTGAGGAAAGACAAGTGACATTTGCTGTCTGCCAACTGGAGGGAGCAGCCCGTTCTTGGTGGAATGTAATAAGACTGAAATGGGAAAGAGTACAAATACCGAGAACGTGGGCGAATTTCATGATAGAGTTCAACGTGAAGTATTTCTCACCCCTAATTCAAGAAAAGAAAGAAGATGAGTTCATTAGGCTTCGTCAGGGAGCTCAAATTGTCGTCGAATATGAGAGCCAGTTCACTAGGTTGTCGAAGTTCGCTCCCGAGCTGATCATGACTGAGCAAAGGAGGATAAGGCGTTTTGTCCAGGGCTTAAATGTTGAGATTCAGAAGGATCTGGCTGTAGCCCAACTGAGTGCCTCCAGTGGCGCGGTGGAAAAAGTTCAACGAGTTGAAAGCGCGAGGTTGCAAGTTAGAACCTTTCAGGCGAGAAAAAGAGTTACTCTTGAAAGCAGCGTAGGACAAGAGGATACGAGTACACCTCCCAAGCTCGAAAAGGGAACTGGAGGGTTAAGATTTCCTGGAATGTCAAGTGATGCTTCACAGAGAGGCTCGGGCTCTGCTTCCCATGGTCCATGCGGGTACTGTGGAAAGCCGAATCACACGGAGGATGTCTGCTGGAAAAAAGGAAAAAAATGTCTACGTTGCGGGAGTGCAGATAATCAAATTGCTAATTGCCCATGCAGATCTTGAGAAGGGAGTGGGAATCGACAATCAACCAAGACCAACCCTAACCAGTCGAAGGGAGTGGGAATCGACAATCAACCAAGACCAACCCTAACCAGTCGAAGGGGGAAGTGACTGGATCGAAGGTGTCGACTCAAGTGTATTCCCTAGAGTCACATCAAGCTCCTGACTCGTCTGAGGACGTAGAAGGTATGATCCGCCATTTACGTTAGATTTTAATAGATCCCGTTCATAAGAAAATTTCGAGAAGGAAATTTCTTTAAGGGGAGAGAATGTGAGGACCCGTAAAAAAATTCCTTGTTTTATATCATTTAATTCTATTTCTTTTCCTGCATTTTCTTATATTTTATTTTACTATTTTAATTTTCTAGACATTTTATAAGTGAATATAATTTTTAAAAATATTTTTCTAGTATAAGTTAGTTCGGGTCAATTTGGAAGTGTATTAAGGACGTGGGACCCGCTAGTGCGGTTAGTGCGATAAAATTTTAGACGACTAGGTTAAGTTTCGTATTGAGGAATATTATTTTATAAGGTGCTAGGAAATAATTAGAGGTTAGCTAGTAGATTAACCATTGGAAGAAAGAAGATAAGCTTGAACCATTAAAAGTACCATGTGTCGCGACCCGATTGGATGGTGGACTTGACCAACTTTTCTTCACCTTTACTAAATACAAAATTTGACCAAGATCATCTTCATTTTTTCTTGAGCTGGCTGAACCTCGTAGAGGAAGAAACAAGAGAAACTTTTCAACCTCAACTTCAAGTCCTTGCTTCAATCTTGATTTCCAACCATTGAAATTGTAGATTACTCCATCAAAGTTGCTTACTAAAGAGGATTAAAGCTTCTAGGGGAGGGATTTGTGAAAGGAAAACCCTAAGTTGTCATCTTTCTTGAGGTGTCAAGGTACTTTGCTTACAAAGTTCCTCTTTGTTCATGCTAATGTCAAATTAGTGACTTGTGGTGGCTAAATAGGTTGTTTTATGGAAGATTTCATGGATTAAAGTGGAGTTATATAAATTTCTAATTTTTTTGGGGATTTTTCTGTTTTTATATGATGGGTATGATTGGCCTTGGATTGATAGCTCTAAATTGTGTTAAATGGAGCCGTTGTGCGTTAATTGCGGTTGTTTGCGAAAAATTTCAGTTTTGTGCGGAAATTTCAGTTTTAGGGTTCCAATCTGCCCTGTTCTGACCGGCTTTATTCATGCATGTTACAGGCCGAATCAGGCTTAGGTTAAAACATAAAAGTTGTATAAAATGGTGTTAGCTAGTAGCCTACAAAATTTCAGCTCGATCCGAGCATTGTATCATGTGAAATGACCAAAATACCCTTGACTGCCCACAAACCTTGTTTCACGGACAGTTATCTGTCCTCACTGAAATTTCAATTTTTGACCATGAAAATGCATGATTTGGCTTTGGAGGTATTCATAAGAAATGTAGGTATATGTCTTGGCTTCGAAACGCCATAAGATTCGTTTCAATCCGATAAATGTAGCTTCAGTTGTGGTTATTGTGCCGAAAGGTGTGTTTTATAGTCTATGATTTGTATGTGGTTGATTTGAGATGAATTGGTGTTGATTGTAGGATGGAAAAGTAAGGAAATGTAGGGGATATGCTGTCCAAATTTTGGTAATGTTGGATTTCTTCGAGTTTGGTTTGGTTTGGGATATATATAAGAAGGGCTTTTGGGGTTGTTCGAGCCCTAGGTCTTCATGTTACCTTTTCGTCCCAAAAGCATGTTTTGCACCCTTGCATTTGTAATTATTTGGCGTGGTCTACGACTTGTAATCGAGCCTCATTTGTGCATTTTATTTACTGGATTTGTGGCTATGGGAACCATAATTGTTTACCTTGGTTATTCTAGGGTTTCTTGGTGATTAGAGCCCTACTTTGGTTGAACTTTTGAAGTATCCTTGCTTTAACTGGTGAGTGTACCACTCCCCTGAATTATTGCTAAACTGGTTATCTGTACTTGCAAATTGCTATTTGAGTGTCTTTACCGACTGTTTATTTTGTACGAGATGAGTGTGTACTTTATCACACTCGTTCTCTGGCCTGTGTGGCTTGTTTCCTGTATATACTTGAATCTGTTATTTGCGCCTGATATGATGTCGTTTGGAAGTGTATCCAACGACCTTCCTGTTAAATCTGAGCTCAATCTCATGGGGAGTCAATTGAATCAAGCCAGCAAGGGCTTGGTTGAGAAAAATTGACAATCCATGGGTGCCTGTTCTTGAGAATTCTTTGGGTATTGGAGACTCTAGATTTCCGGTATACTCGAGTATTACCATTCCTGTTCCTGTTTGGCGTTCGGTCCCGGTAAGGGGTATGTTTGGTGAACGGGATTTTGGCGTAAGCGGGGTCTACGGACATGTGTGTTTCATTAAACGTTGACGGAGGGTCAACGAGGCTGGATCAAGTATTGCAGCGGAGATTTGGCTCCTGAGAGCCACCTGTATCTTTTAAATTGTGGTGTTCGTTCATTTCTCTTATTTGATGTGTAGATGTGCACTAAAAGTGATTTCTCATGATTTCTACTGGTAATACTTTTGGTACCTCATTGAGCTTCTAGCTCACCCCCTTCCGTTATCCTTGTTTTCCTTACAGGGGACCATCTTTTGGACCAATGATAATTTTGAAGAATGAAATGAGCTAGTATAAATACTCTTTTGTATAGCTTCTCGGGAGTTGGAAAATCCTAAATGTACCTTGATCCAAATATTTCCCTTTCGACTTGTAAATTACAAACGTATGTATATAAAACTGTTTAATCATGTTCATGCATTATATTTGATTTGGAAATGTTTATTCGATTGGGTTCCGACCGGATTGTGACGTGGTAGTCTCTTCATCCGCGGCCTGTTTTCGTTCTTCGTTTCGTTTCTCTTTAACGGTCGTTGTAGCGCTTGAACACTGTATTATCTTTTGGAACAAGTATTTCAGGGTGTGATTAGCTTAGTAGTCCTGGCGGCACTTCCATTTCGTTTGATTTTTCGTGGAACGTTGTACCAAAGATTGATTATATCTTTTAGTTCGGCTCAATTGGGTTCTAAATGTTTATCTTCTCGAAGTTCTTTGAGCGTTTGGTAGGGTTTACGTTTGTTCCGGATCCGTAGTCCCCGGCGAGAGTTGGGCAGGCCGTCCGCCGAACCCTTTGGTTCGCCTTAGGGTGAGGTGGGGCTGTCACACTTGACACTCACCAATACAAGAAACAAGGAAGTGTCCACTTGAAGGTTCAGGCGTTCACCGTAGGATCCTCTTGAAGGTCCTCTTGGGTGCCTGAGTAATTGATAATAAACTATCACTTGTACATCCCAATTATCATGGAAGATCGTACACATTTACAATCTAAAAAATATCGTGAAGACGAGCCTAAAATCTTCTTGTAAATCAAGGGTTTAAAATGGGGTCCAAGAACACAAGAAAATCTGATTTTTATCCTTAAAATCTTTGGATGGAAGTAAGTTGGTATGAAATCATGTAAATTATTTTCCAAATGAACGACCGAAACCGGACTGAGAAGGGAGACATCACAATCCGGTCGGATTTCTGGCCGGATTCGAGGCAGAGGGCAACCGAATTTTTTTTCAATTTTCACCACCAATCCGGCCAAGAACTGGTCGGACATATGGCTGGATTCTGTGTCGCACCCCATTTTTTGATAAAAAATAAGAATAGTATAATAAGTGAGTGAGATATGGTTTGAAAAATAGTGATGTGTGTGAAAAAGAAAAAGGCCATGGGACTTTGAAATGCGACTGTTTGGCCAAAATAGTAATCTAAAAAGGTTTTGATGAGAGTGTAGGAGTCGTCACTTGGTATCGAGTTAGGGTGTACCAAGTCACCCAAAAAATGTGGATTTAAATGTAAAACCTTTTTAGATTGACTCCAAAATCTACGATATATCAGAGAAAAAATGGTTCGGGGGTCGCAGTTGAAGAGAGGGAAGGCAAAGACAATGTCTAAGGCACCCTCTCAACCTAGCCTAAGCTAGTTACAATGTGACAGCCCCACCTCCCCCTAAGGCGAACCAAAGGGCTCGGCAGACCGCCTGCCCAGCTCTCGCCGGGACTCACTACAGTCCTCAAATAAAATACATCACTCACATCCAATAACATAGGGTACAACCTCAAGAATAAACGAAATAACATTTTTCAAACTTAGAACGAGATAAGATACATTACAAATCTCAAGTAAGGGTATCATTCCCCGAATAAGACAAAAGTCCTCAGTTCTCAAATAATTACATCAAATACTTATCAAGTGAATCGAATTCAAATTATATATGAGATATCCCTTCAGACACTAATAACTCAATACAAGCGCTTTCTTTGGCCTCGAGCCCTGTGGGGAAAAATTATTTTTGGGGGTCACTAATTAAGCCTCAGAACTTCCACTTCCAAACCTGTTAAGGAAAACAAATTGGGGTGAGCTAATGCTCAGTGAGGCCAAGGGAAAAACATGCAAGCATGCTAGCAAAGACACAATATAAAGCAATAACTCGAGTAACAAGTAACTGCGAAACGTTAAGCAACTAGGGAATTTAATCACAATAAAAGGATACGGGAGCTCTCAGGAGCTAATCCACGCGCGATCCAAGCTCAGGTAGTTGACCCTCCGTCAACTTTCACAGTTATCCATGTAGAACTCCACTTACTACCTCTAGCCACCATGACACCCTCTTGGATCCGTAACCAAACAAGCATGTAGGTGGTATCACTTAACAAGTATACCTAGCAAGACCCCTTATTTGGATCAAGTTATAACACTTCCCAAGGTTCACCAAGTTTCTCGACCAAGCCCTTGCCGGCTCGAGTTACAAGGCTAGCCAATGGGTTGGGGCGTCCCCCCCCCATTCACTTTTAGGTCGATGAGACAAAGCTCCTATCGACAAGATTTGGTCATAGCATTGAGACGGGATGAGCGGTACCTCCTACCCTAAAAGGGCATGATACATTCTGCCGCTCAATGCTCACGAAAAACACTTTCATTTGCATTCACATGTAACACGTATCACTTATCAAGCAAGCAATTTCATGAAAGAGAGGACAAGGGCGATAAAGTACGCCCTAGCCTCATTAACTAGCAAGTACAAGAATCATTTCATTTAAACACTTCACATGCACTTGATACTCACCAAGTATCAAAAGTCAAAGTTTGAGAAATTAGCTCTAAGACGCTTCGCCGGGAGTTCCCTCGAAGTCCTCTTGAGATCCTGAAAGTATGCAATAATGCATTGTATCTCAAATTCCAGGCCATACAGTATTCGTGTAAAGAAAAGAAATAGTCAATTTTGACTCCAAAATTAAAGTTTCCAAAGTATTTCAGTTCATAAGGAACCGACTTTCAAATGAGGTCTCAAGTGATAGGTGAACTCAAGTTCACGATGAAAATAGGTTTGAAATGCTCTAAGAGTTCTAAAAATGTAACCTAGGCCCTTAAAAGAACATTTAGGTCCAAATTGGAAATTTTCACTTTTCGAGTCATTCTTGGAAATATCAGTCCGGAAGTTCGGAAAGTCTAAAAATGGCAAATTTTACACCGTCAAAAACTTCATTCGAAGCATAACAACTTTGTAGAAGGTCACTTTCCAAGAATCAAATCAGAAACAAGTCAATTTCTCCAAGAAAGTTTACTATTCATTGAAGATAGGTCAAAACAGTCCAAGTTTTTCCAATAATTTTGGAATTTCGCTTAAAATCATAGAATCAAAACCAGCCTTTGAAATTTGATATGCATGTAAAGTACCAATCCAAGTTTCAAATGAAAAAAATGGAACTCGATTCCAATGTTCCTAGCTCAAGAAATAAAAAGTTGAAGTTCGCTAAAATTCCTGGACTGTTGGCCTTTCCAGAAATTTTCCAGATTTAATGCACTTCGCTAATTAGGCCGTATCTTACTCAATTCTCAGTGATATTGAAAATGGTTGGTGGTGTTTGAAACTAGGTTCACAAGGATATATTTATGTAGAAGAAATCATTTCCAAAATCCAGACATAAGCGGTTCAAAATCAAGCAACAAAATGGATTTTCTGGACAGTCTCGGATGAACAGTAATAAACAGACAGCCAACTTTCAAAACTCGCCACGAATCGCTCGGGACGAACTAGAAAATAAGCTTGGTACCGTTTTAAAGCTCTAAGAGTCTACTTTCAAATTCCACAAATGGCACTCAATTTCGATCAATGAGCAAAACGTTATAGCTACACAAAGGTTGCTGGTCAGAAAATTCTGGAGCTTGTTCCAGTTTTGCTTCTTTACTTGTAACTCAAAATTTAACCAACCATTTGGGTTGATTTTTGGTAGACAACCACAATACACATAGCACAACATATCTACACCAATTTGGAAGCTCAATTAACACCAGAAAATTTTCGAAATTACAGGGCAGCAGCAAACAAGAAAGTCGGGCAGCAAGTCAGAAATTTCAGACAGTACCTTTTCCAAATTTCTAACTTTCTTCCAACTTCATTCCATCAATCATTCTATATACATGCAACATAGCACAATATCAGCAACCACAACATGTTAATTCATCACATCAGCCACCAATAAACATCCTCAAACCCTCGAGCATGTCTTGGAATTGCAAGAACATAATTACTCAACCAATCAACCCAAATTCTACCATAGGTTGCAAACCCATGCTACCTTTGCTCCATTTGAGCTATAATTTTGCAAGATTGAAGTGTGGGTGAGCGAGTTACCTCAAGAACTTAGTTGGACAGCTTTAGGGCAGAAATCTTGACCAAAATTCCTCCAAGAAAACCGATGAACAGCCCCCTCTTCCAAGCTAGGATCAAAGCCCTCTAATGGATGATGAAATTTGGAAGTGGATTGAAGTAATTTTGTAAGGATTTTGGCTAGATTTTTCTTCCCTTTTCTTCTTCCTATTTTCAGCCAAACAGAGAGAGTGAAGAGAGGCGAGAGAGTGAAATTAGATTTTGTAATGACAGTGGAGAGAATTGGTGACTTAATGGTTAAGTCTAAGTGTCAACTCATGCTAGGTCCGTTTAGGGTCTTCGCATGTCCAATTTTCGCGCTCGTTTGCAACTTTTGTGCACTAAACCTCTGAGGTAATTTCCCTAGGACATTACTAGTAGTCTAATATCATGTTCTTAAAATCTCCAATTAATCAAATTAATGTGGCTGTCGGGGTCTTTTCGGCACGCGCGCGTATAAAGGTCAAACTTAAGGGTTTTCTCGTTTGAACTTGGAAATTCAACTTATTCGATTCTAAAACTCTAAAATCTGATAATCCAAGTATATATTGACGTGCGCGGAGTATACATATACAATTAAGCTCATCCTAATCAAGTTTTACATTTATAAACTCCTAAATACCCCACACGCGATTTATCGCAAGTATACGAATCGTGAGCGAGTATAGGGTATTAAGGGTCGATCCCACAAGGAAGATTGCAATTACCGGTACTACTAAAGCTTCTCTATTATTTAGACTATCAATTAATGATAAGAAATTTAACCTACTGCACTTATACAAGAAATTAACAAATGAAAGTTCCTTAGGTTGTGGTATCCCTAACTACTCATGCAAGTGCTATATTTGGATCATTGAGTACTACATTTAGGCTAATTATGGTGTAATTTCCTTATGCATTTGAATCCTACTTTCGTAGTGAATCAATTATACCTATAACTAATCCATACCTATTTTCATGGTTATGAAATTAGCTACAAGTTCATTTCTTCAATGAAATTACATGATATGAATCACCAAAAACCACATAAGTGCACCTCTACTTTCGTGAGTGTACTCCTTATGTTTAGCACTTCTTGAACTAGTGTTAAATCTCAATTTTCATTGCAGAAACAACACCTTAGATCATCACAATCAATGGTACCAGATTAATCATGATTTAAAGAGCTAAAATGCTAAATAGCTTGCTCAAATCATAGCAGTCAAATAGCCAAATAATAAGCACTAACAATCATAGAAAGTTCAACCAAACCCAAGGTATAAACTTTAGAAACACATAATGAACACAAAATCCAGAACTTGTATATTAACTAAACTTGGAATCAAATACAAAAGATAAAGAGTTTGGAAGGAATACAACCCTTGTCACATGAGCTTTCTTCCTTGCTTTCTTCATCCTCCATCTTCATCCTAATCTAGATAATAAACAAGAATGGAAAGCTACACTACTCTATACTAAGCTAAACTAACACTTGGGAGATGAAAGAGCTACATTTCTGCAACTTCAAGCTTCTCCCGTATGTCTCTCTATTTTTTGCTATGAACTCCCCATTCTCTTATTTTTGCAATGCATTTTGCTATTTAATGATGAAAGGTAGTCAAGAAATGAGGATTACATCTCCCTTTTACAGCTGGGAATGTTTCTCACATGTATAGCATCCAATGTGAGTTGGTGGAGGTGAAATTGAGTTTTACGCGTACAGAGCAGCCTTTTCTGACCTGTGATCCGAGCTGCTACAGTACCTCGGATCCGTATGGATCCGAGCTCGGATCCACTAACCCAGAAACAACCGAGGGTTCGGATGAATAGTGGATCCGAGTGTGGATCACTTGCTCTGTTTTTGGTCCAACTTCAACCGATCTTTTCTTGATGATAAAAGCTGATTTAGCTCTTGACCAAAACATAAAACTTGTAGCCCTTTGAGTTAGCTTTCCAATGCATCAAGAATCACCTCATTTGGATCTGTGTAGGCTGAGAAATGACTGAAATACCCTTACCTGCTCATTGCCCTGTTCCAGTTTCGACCAGTAGAAATTTGCTATTGTAATTCGGCATTTTGACCTGGAAAACCTTCAAACTGGATTTAGATGTCTTCACCAAAGTTGTAGATCTATCTCTTATCTTCAAATGGGTTCAAGAATCATCCCAATCCGATCATTGTAACTCAAGTTATAGCCGAAATACGAAAATGTGTCAAAACTGTCAAAATACACAAAATCCAAGTAAAAAGTGATAAAAACCTCATTTAATCACTTAAAAGCATTTTTCACCAATTATAGCCAAAATGATTCATATTCTTCCAATAATATAACCAAAGTGACTAAAAATAATATAAAATGTCATACAATTATTACGTAAATTAGTCACTTATCATATATATTTGACAATAAAAAAATCACGATAAGCAATTCATCTTGAATAAATTTGGGCATTAAAATAATATGCGCGTAAAGAACCAATCGGTAAAATTTATTTTCGAGAAATTCATGTACTTTAGTATTTTTTTTTTTGGGTAACTCGAGTACGAAATATTTTTAAAATGACCAATTTAACAATATTTTGAAATAATAAAATTATGGGTCCTCACATCCTCTCCCCTTAAGAGAATTTCGTCCTCGAAATTCATACCTTAACTCAAAAACTCCAGATGTCACTTTTGCATCCCACTCTTACGAATTGTAAAACTTATTTGACATTAAATATCACGTAAGTCTTGTATTCTTAATCTGTTCACGACGAGCGAGATAACAATTCTTTCATGCGGTTCATAGATTCAATTGCCTTAAGAAATTTGTCAATTCAAGAACAAATGATGTAATAGCCCCTTTTAAATTGGTATACGCAATGCACTTTACATATCTCGTAGATCAAATTCGATAAGATCTTATTAGCACACAAGTTTTGTCCTACTGGATCTTAACCCTAATAATCTTTCAAAATAGGTAGTAAGAGCCCTCAAGAATCCATAACTTCAAAAATCATATCCGGTTCCGTATACATGTATGCAGATATCGAGGTACTAAATGAAACCTTAAATTCAATAATATCTTATTGTAGTCCCAAGTCATTTATGAGTATTACCACCAATTTTTTTTAACCCGAATACGACTTAAAGACCCAAATCCATTAATGCTACTGGTGTATTCATTACTCCCAATGGCATAATTGAATTTCAAAGTGCTTACTTTTCTGATGAACTAGCCTTAATCACATCTTCCTCTAGAATCCTCAATTAGTTGTAGTCCTGTATTAAATCTAACTTGGAAAGTACAACAGTCTCTTGTAGATACTCAAATGATTCATTTATGCAAGGTAAAAGATTTTTATTCCTAATACCCACTTGATTCCAGCCTCGATATTATAGACATGGCCTTCTCACAAGGCTATAAGCGTAACAAAATTTAGATATACGAATAAGTCATGAAGTTGATTAAATGCAAAGTAAACTTTCATTTGCTATAAAAGACCATAATAATTTCATCAAGTTAGGATAAGTTTATCAAATCATTTCAAAAGAAAAGGGAATAAACAAGATTGTAGCAAAACATGCTAAGTCATCCATGTTCAAAGCAACAAAAGATTTCATCCATTTGCTTAATCCTGACTGTCAGCCTATCAACAACTCAAAGCATCTAAATGAGTAGCAAATCAAAATTTAAAACTTAACTATCCACAACCTATAAATTCTCATGCATCTAAGTCATCCAGGTATATTTACTCTTACCTCTCCACGAATTTGATACGTAAGAAAATCCACACACACGAATAAAGTAATACCCCTTGATATAATGATATGTACTTCCATTCTAAGGTCTTACTCACGTATGTAGTGAAACCATAAATTATACAACATATGAAACAAGTTCCAAACCCTGACTAAAAACTGTTACGCACTAGTAGGACCAGAATCCTTTTCCTCAAAAGTTTGTCTAAATCAAACCAATCATGACCTACAAGATAAAGTCGAGACTTTTGATGTATTTTGAATGTATCTGTGGCAAAATGTAATTCAAAATTTTCAAAATTAGAGTTAAAGATACAAATTTTCTTCATGATCCAAAACTAAATTTTCTTAGTAAGAGATTTCAAATAATGTTTAACCACAATCATCAATACATATTTCAAATCTCTCAAATAAATTTAAGAAGATTAATCATGCAACTTAATGCATGAATTTTAAAACATATACATAATAATCATAACATATACATGGAGGGTGTTCCAACACTTTTCCTCAAAGTTTCAAGTTAAACCTATCTTCGGGTAAAGCGTATATTTTAGAAAATACCTTTAAGAAAGATAAATAGACATGCAGGTTCATATTCGCATAACCTGTGATCCAACACCTTTACCACCCTTTTATATCCAAACCAAGAGCTAACTCTACTAGTACATAAAACCCAATCATTTCTAATCTCTGATTCATAACAAATAGGCATTCATGTTCCTAAGAAAAGATTCGAACTTGAACTCTATCTGATTTCGATTCTCAAACGAGTTCAAAATGTGTATACATATATATATATAAATTTTGTGAAAAAGTAAAACAAGTGAATCTGGGTATAGTAATAGTCAAGTAAAATTGAAAGCGCTTTTGTTCAAGTAGAACAAATAGGTAATGAGTTCAAGTCATCTCACCAAACCAACGAAATACTTTTGGAGTTCAAACTTTCACAAAAGTTGAAATATGGCCATAGGACCACTCATAATATACGTATAAAGCAACTATTAAAATTTCGCACAGGAAAATCTCACTAAGTTCCCAACTAGGTTAATCCATTATACACTGGTAGATCTAATCTTCTGGTTTATTCTCGATTCATATTCAGTACTAGGGTCTCATTAAATTATATAAGACTATCCATCAATTTTTCTCATGAGTACGGGGTTGTCTAAGCCCTAGGCCACGACCTTTTTTTCCCATTCCTGCTGCCATACTTAATAGAAGTCTATAAGCGCAAGAAAAGGAATAATTAAGCATAAAAGAACTTAATGCATATACAAGTTGCAAAAATATTTAGAATCAAAATATGCTTCTTTACATGTATCAAAAGTTATAGCACGAGTTAAGAAGTCACAAAACAAGCCCAATATATCAAATACTGTATATAGGCAATTAAGTGTCACAAAAAATAGAAGTATATGCAAGCAGGGTACAAAAGGCCTCACGGCGTGCACCACCCTTCCTAAGTCCATAGTTAAACCAAAGGGTCCAAATATCACTAATTTCAATCAAATCACATGCCTTTACAAAATTAGATCCAATCAAACCATAACACAAGCTGAAACCAAAGGTTATCCATTCGAAATTCAAAATCTTTAATAAGCAAGCCACCAGCCAGAGCACCATCATCTCCAAGAATAACCAGTATTAGGGTTTTATAGTTAAAGCCTCAAGCTCCAAGTTCAAACCCAAGAAATAAGTACAACTTGCTAACTTACGTGTCAAATGGAAACCAAGTCAATTCACACTAACTTCGTGCTCTTGAATGCGGTTACTCTATATCTCAAAGTTCCCTCAGCCCGTACACCTAAAGATAGGCTCACTCTTCTGGAAAACCAAGAATTTTAAAACATAAGAAGAGTCTTTAAAGTAACCAAAAATCTTATCAAGTTCAAGATTTACATTATAAAAACATAAGTTCGCCATTCTTCCTAAAACTCAAGATTTTTATTTTTTTTTGTGTAAAGCATAGACAAATTCAAGTGTGAGAATACACCAGTATACAATCAAGGGGGAAAACTTAGTTTAGAAAATTTTAACCTTGTATCAGCCCATCATATACAAAATTCAACAAACTCATCAGTTATTCACAAATTTTCAGATTGAAATTCAAGTAAAATTCACATATTTACCAATATTGGAAAATTATACTTACTTAAAGCATATATATATTATTTCCAATCATCGTTTGAAAATAAAACTAGTACATCTTAGTTTTTCTTTAGAATTTCAAAGCAGAAATTCTCTAGGAGGTAAATGGGTGGGAAAATGCATTTTATTCCTTTAATACTCTTTTATCTTGGTTCAAAATCATCATACATGGAGTTTGACCATCAAATCTCGGTCTGTTATCCTCCATAGCCAGTACTAATAATTATCTCAATTCCTTCCACACTGACAAGTATAATAATAATTCAAATTCGTCCAATCTTTCACTACTAATCTCTCATCCCATATTTTCCATCAATATAACATCACCTAATTCCTCAATTTCATTTCTACAAGTCCCAAGTAAGAAACTCTCAAATAATCAATTTGTTTAACCCATAGGATACAATAGGTCCTCATTCACATAATATTCAAATTAATCCCACAGTCAGGCATCCTAAACTTTAAGCCGAGGATACACTACAAGATCTAGAGCTTAAGCTCTGATACCAACTGTGACAGCCCCACCTCCCCCTAAGGCGAACCAAAGGGTTCTGCGGACCGCCTGCCCAGCTCTCGCCGGGACTCACTATAGTCCTCAAATAAAATACATCACTCACATCCAATAACATAGGGTACAACCTCAAGAATAACGACATAACATTTTTCAAACTTAGAATGAGATAAGATATATTACAAATCTCAAGTAAGGGTATCATTCCCCGAATAAGACAAAAGTCCTCAGTTCTCAAATAATTACATCAAATACTTATCAAGTGAATCGAATTCAAATTATATATGAGATATTCCTTCAGGCACTAATAACTCAATACAAGCGCTTTCTTTGGCCTCGAGCCCTGTGGGGAAAAATTATTTTTGGGGGTCACTAATTAAGCCTTAGAACTTCCACTTCCAAACCTGTTAAGGAAAACAAATTGGGGTGAGCTAACGCTCAGTGAGACCAAGGGAAAAAAATGCAAGCATGCGAGTAAAGACACAATATAAAGCAATAACTCGAGTAACAAGTAACAGCGAAACATTAAGCAAGTAGGGAATTTAATCACAATAAAAGGATACGGGAGCTCTCAGGAGCTAATCCACACGCGATCCAAGCTCAGGTAGTTGACCCTCCGTCAACTTTCACAGTTATCCATGTAGAACTCTACTTACTACCTCCAGCCACCATGACACCCTCTTGGATCCGTAACCAAACAAGCATGTAGGTGGTATCACTTAACAAGTATACCTAGCAAGACCCTTATTTGGATCAAGCTATAACACTTCCCAAGGTTCACCAAGTTTCTCGACCAAGCCTTTGCCGGCTCGAGTTACAAGGCTAGCCAATGGGTTGAGGCGTCCTCCCCATTCACTTTCAAGTCGATGAGACGAAGCTCCAATCGACAAGATTTGGTCATAGCATTGAGACGGGATGAGCGGTACCTCGTACCCTAAAAGGGCATGATACATTCTGCCGCTCAATGCTCACAAAAACACTTTCATTTGCTTCACATGTAACACGTATCACTTATCAAGCAAGCAATTTCATGAAAGAGAGGACAAGGGCGATAAAGTACGCCCTAGCCTCATTAACTAGCAAGTACAAGAATAATTTCATTTAAACACTTCACATGCACTTGATACTCACCAAGTATCAAAAGTCAAAGTTTGAGAAATTAGCTCTAAGACGCTTCGCCGGGAGTTCCCTCGAAGTCCTCTTGAGATCCTGAAAGTATGCAATAATGCATTGTATCTCAAATTCCAGGCCATACAGTATTCGTGTAAAGAAAAGAAATAGTCAATTTTGACTCCAAAATTCAAGTTTCCAAAGTATTTCAGTTCATAAGGAACCGACTTTCAAATGAGGTCTCAAGTGATAGGTGAACTCAAGTTCACGATGAAAATAGGTTTGAAATGCTCTAAGAGTTCTAAAAATGTAACCTAGGCCCTTAAAAGAACATTTAGGTCCAAATTGGAAATTTTCACTTTTCGAGTCATTCTTGGAAATATCAGTCCGGAAGTTCGGAAAGTCTAAAAATGGCAAATTTTACACCGTCAAAAACTTCATTCGAAGCATAACAACTTTGTAGAAGGTCACTTTCCAAGAATCAAATCAGAAACAAGTCAATTTCTCCAAGAAAGTTTACTATTCATTGAAGATAGGTCAAAACAGTCCAAGTTTTTCCAATAATTTTGGAATTTCGCTAAAAATCATAGAATCAAAACCAGCCTTTGAAATTTGATATGCATGTAAAGTACCAATCCAGGTTTCAAATGAAAAAAACGGAACTCGATTCCGATGTTCCTAGCTCAAGAAATAAAAAGTTGAAGTTCGCTAAAATTCCTGGACTGTTGGCCTTTCCAGAAATTTTCCAGATTTAATGCACTTCGCTAATTAGGCCGTATCTTACTCGATTCTCAGTGATATTGAAAACGGTTGGTGGTGTTAGAAACAAGGATATATTTATGTAGAAGAAATCATTTCCAAAATCCAGACATAAGCGGTTCAAAATCAAGCAACAAAATGGATTTTCTGGACAGTCTCGGATGAACAGTAATAAACAGACAGCCAACTTTCAAAACTCGCCACGAATCGCTCGGGACGAACTAGAAAATGAAGCTTGGTACCGTTTTAAAGCTCTAAGAGTCTACTTTCAAATGCCACAAATGGCACTCAATTTCGATCAATGAGCAAAACGTTATAGCTACACAAATGTTGCTGGTCAGAAAATTCTGGAGCTTGTTCCAGTTTTGCTTCTTTACTTGTAACTCAAAATTTAACCAACCATTTGGGTTGATTTTTGGTAGACAACCACAATACACATAGCACAACATATCTACACCAATTTGGAAGCTCAATTAACACCAGAAAATTTTCGAAATTACAGGGCAGCAGCAAACAAGAAAGTCGGGCAGCAAGTCAGAAATTTCAGACAGTACCTTTTCCAAATTTCTAACTTTCTTCCAACTTCATTCCATCAATCATTCTATATACATGCAACATAGCACAATATCAGCAACCACAACATGTTAATTCATCACATCAGCCACCAATAAACATCCTCAAACCCTCGAGCATGTCATGGAATTGCAAGAACATAATTACTCAACCAATCAACCCAAATTCTACCATAGGTTGCAAACCCATGCTACCTTTGCTCCATTTGAGCTATAATTTTGCAAGATTGAAGTGTGGGTGAGCGAGTTACCTCAAGAACTTAGTTGGACAGCTTTAGGGCAGAAATCTTGACCAAAATTCCTCCAAGAAAACCGATGAACAGCCCCCTCTTCCAAGCTAGGATCAAAGCCCTCTAATGGATGATGAAATTTGGAAGTGGATTGAAGTAATTTTGTAAGGATTTTGGCTAGATTTTTCTTCCCTTTTCTTCTACCTATTTTCGGCCAAACAGAGAGAGTGAAGAGAGGCGAGAGAGTGAAATTAGATTTTGTAATGACAGTGGAGAGAATTGGTGACTTAATGGTTAAGTCTAAGTGTCAACTCATGCTAGGTCCGTTTAGGGTCTTCGCGTGTCCAATTTTCGCGCTCGTTTGCAACTTTTGTGCACTAAACCTCTGTGATAATTTCCCTAGTATATTACTAGTTGTCTAAGATCATGTTCTTAAAATCTCCCATTAATCAAATTAATGTGGCTGTTGGGGCCTTTTCGGCACTCGCGCGTATAAAGGTCAAACTTAAGGGTTTTCTTGTTTGAACTTGGAAATTCAACTTATTCGATTCTAAAACTCTAAAATATGATAATCCAAGTATATATATATAACAATAAAAAAATCACGATAAGCAATTCATCTTGAATAAATTTGGGCATTAAAATAATATGCGCGTAAAGAACCAATCGGTAAAATTTATTTTCGAGAAATTCATGTACTTTAGTATTTTTTTTTGGGTAACTTGAGTACGAAATATTTTTAAAATGACCAATTTAACAATATTTTGAAATAATAAAATTATGGGTCCTCACATGCATGATTTAATCATGTTTTTCCTAATTTCTAACCAAAAGATGTATCGCATTTGTATGTAACTAATATGAATGCAACCTAAACCTAATGAGGAATCGAAAGGGACAAATATCTCTTAGAGGCTCGATTGGACTAAATCACATGAGTTGTGATAGCCAGGGATAAGCCTTCCAAGAGGTCACGAGTAATGCTAATGGAATGAATGTATGCAATGTGAAAACATGAACTTGTGTGAAGTGAAAAAAGTAATAATAAAAATAATAGCGTGTAGGTGGGAGTGTGCAAATGGGGGTGCAAGGTGAGGTATGTAAAGTGATAGTGTGAAGTGCATGTGTGCTCAGTGGTAGTATGTAAAGTGCTAGTGGTAGAGTGAGAATGTGTAAAATAAGAGTTGTGTGAAGTGAAAATGTGGAACAAGGGATAAAATATGAAGTAAAAGTGTAAAGTGATAGTGGATAAATAAAATGCATGAACCCTAGGGGAATGCAAGCAAGACGGGTATGGGGAGACCCTAAATCGTGACTTTTGCTTTTCCTTTTGGTTAGAAAAAGAATGAGCGTGCTAAGGCTATGTGTAGCCAAACTCGTCCATTCCCCTTACCAGAAGGGTGACTTCCTAACCTAATCAGGCAGATGACCCTCATACTAGAATGAAATGTAAAATCCTAAGATTGTGTTTCAAATGCGGAAAAAGGGGTAGAGGTTCATGCAAACATGTAAAAATGCTAAAAGAAAAATGCATGAAAATGTAGTGAAGGCATGCGAGTAGGTACTAGCGAGAGGCGGCCCCATTGGGTCTAGCATTGGACTAGCCCTTTACTAACGCTCTCTCACAAGCATTGGACTTGTGAGCGATTGGGAACAAGTAACCATGACTAGCATTGGACTAGCCACGGTTATATCGTACATTTGCATTCACCATATACACCAGTAAATGGGCATAGTTAAAGCAAGTAGGCACGTGAGCACGTAATTCACATAACACATAAGCATGCATATCTAAATGCAAAAACCTAAGAAAGCGGTAACACATAGCACATAGTTTCACATAGCACATAACACATAAGCATGCTTATCTAGATGCAAAAGCCTAGGGAAAGCAATTAAACACATAGCACCTAAGCATGCAAATCACACAAGCGAATAAAAATCCTAACTATTACA
Source organism: Coffea eugenioides (assembly GCF_003713205.1). Lineage (NCBI taxonomy): Eukaryota > Viridiplantae > Streptophyta > Magnoliopsida > Gentianales > Rubiaceae > Coffea > Coffea eugenioides. The sequence continues at coordinate 25,637 of NW_020864331.1, read as the reverse complement.
TTTGAGGGGGGCCTACTACAATCTAAAGGGGGAAATGAAAATAAATGAATAAAATAAATACCTAACTATTACAACTTGGCATTCAAGCCTTTCAAATGATCAAAACCAAGCTCGAAAACAAATATTCAAAACTTGAAACAAATAAAACAAATAAATGAAATAAAACATTCAAGAGGCATGTAATTAAGCACATAAAGTCACATAAGTGCACATAGGAAGTCAAATAAGTAAAAATAAGGGATAGAGTGTACCTCCCTTGAATTGGGGCCCCTAACAAAGTGAAATGACTTATTTGCCCTCCAAAATAAAAGAAAAGGGTCAAGGTATCACTTTAATTAACAAATAATCACATAACGATGAAATTGAACCATTAAAAGCATTTAAATAACCAAACAGTCCATATTCACAAAATGGGGATCCAATTGAAAGGAAAAGGAAAGTTTGAGGGATCAATTTGATTAATCTTTCCAATTGCTTGGGCCGTAGTAGAATTCGACAAGAATCCAGGGGTTGGAATGCAACTATTGGAAGCTTTTCATGCAACCCATGCAATCCACGAAGGAAAACAAGATTCTGCAATACTTTCTATTAAGCTTCAACTACCGAAACAAAACCTGTTGCTCCTTGTTTTCAAATGCAGATTTCAAATCCGAACCCACAGCTTTAAACTAGGCAACAAAACTACATAATCACCACCATCCAAACATGCAGAAAACTTAGAAAGATATCATGCCAAAATTCTGGAAAAACATGCAAAAATGGTTCGGCAACTTGGTTGTTTATTTTTCCAGCAAGTATTCGAACATGATTCAAGTGTTTTAGACCCAAACATGCAAACTCAACTCACTCATCCAATTTTCTCTCATCAAGTAGGTAATGAGACCCACTTGGTGGGCTGTTACGGGAAAGGAGACAGCAAAACAGGAGCATGAAATGCAACTTTTCTCATTTCAAACAAGAATTCCAGATTTCCATTTTAACAACATCCAATGATAAAGCATTGTATGGGCAAGATTAAGGCAAATAAAGATGACTTAAAGCTCAATGTTATAGCTTTCTACCCGTGTTGTTAATTATCATCCAAATGCAATGGTTTATCCACGGGAAATCCAATAATGAAACTGAACATAAAATGCAGCAAAGGAACCTGCTTGGAGCGGCTAACGTTTCAGCATTTACATGGTAATATCTACTGCTATAACAAACCAGAAACTTGCAAGAAGCAACAAAAGAAAGTTTGAAACAAAGCTAAGCATTCTATACAACCGACATTTCACAAAGCTGGTCATGCAAACCAGGAGAACTATAGCAGAGAGGGTCCAACAGCATGCATTTTCAACAAAAAATTTCAGGCAATCTGACCGAAACTTTCTAAAAGCTACAGAAATTCTTCTACCTATCAAACGTTCGAGCCTGTTTTCTATAGCCTTGGATCAAAACACGTAACCCCAACATCAAACATTCCATGGCTCTAAGCTACCCCATTCCAGATTCATACACAAAAAGAAACAAAGGCACGGTCATGAACTCCCACCAATGACTGAGTTTCATTATCAACTAAATACATCAACAACACAACATCAAAAGCTTGGACGGACACAAGATCATGAAGCCCAAAACCTGAACACAACCCATCATTTTAATCATATGCAAATATGGTAGAAGCTTTAAGCCAAACAACACAGCAAAAGGGCAAGAAGATGCGGCGATCAATATGGCAAAAATCTGTTATATATTTGACCCTATATATTGGGAAAGACAGCTCGAAAATTACCTCAGCTACCCCAGGATTTGTTACCAAATCCGCCGTTGGCAATAACGCTTGTCCGGCAGTGGCAGCGGGGAGGAGTTGAGGTGGTGGAGTCGGCGGCAGTAGAACGATAGCAGCAACAGCAGCGGCGTTTTCCCTTTTTCTTTCCCCCAAAAGACTTCCTCCTGCCCGAACTTTTCCTTTTCACTCTGTTCCTTCTGGTTTTCTCTCCACAGTTTCTTTCCTCCTCAAAGCTGCGTTCTTTCTTTTTCCTAAACCCTAGCCGCTACTAGATTCTCCTCCCCTCTCAAATCTCTCTCAGCCGTCACCTCTCACTGTTTTTTCCTCTCAGCCCTCACACACTCCTCAACCCTTTCCAGCCTTCAGGTCCCCTCTCTCATTTTTCCATATTTTTTTTGCTCCCTCCGTTGCTCTCCCTCACTCTATCTCTCACACTAGCTCTCTATTGCTTTCTCCCTCCGTTGTTTTTCTTTTTCTCCGCCGTTGCCCTCTATCTCCGTCCCCCTTGAAACCTTAGCTTTCCCAGCTTTTTATATGGAACCTTATCACCGAAACCTAGCATCTAAGGCACAGGAATAATGTGACAGCCCCACCTCACCCTAAGGCGAACCAAAGGGTTCGGCGGACCGCCTGCCCAACTCTCGCCAGGACTACGGAGTCGATTCGCCCAAACCCGACATAGAACGCGCGATAGGATCCAAAGAAATCGAACAATCGGAAACTACATATATATACAGTGGAGTCTCGAACAAATTAACATACAGTGCAATCTGAGGTATTCATACTACCCAAAATACAATTAGGGCTTCGTTTGCAAAAGAGCAAGTACAATTAGGGTTCCCAACCATTGAGGAGCAATACAAAATATCTAAACTAGCTCAACTCATGCTTCAAAATCGCAGATCCAGAAAGTGGTTCCCTGTAAGGAAAACAAAGGTAACAGGAAGGGGTGAGCTTTCGCTCAATGAGGTACCAAACATATAGGGGTAAAATCATGGTCTTTCACGTTTAACCAATCAGATACATATACTAGGTATCAAGGAAAGCAGATTAGACACAATGATTCAAAGGGAAGGATACAGGTGGCTCTCAGGAACCAAATTTCCAACTGCAGTACATGATCCGAACCCGTTGACTCTCCGTCAACGTAAATAGAACCAACATATCCGTAGACCCCACTTTACACCAATTTTTCGTCCACCAAACATACCCCTACCGGGCCCGAACGCCGAACAGAACAGAAGTGGTAATACTCGAGTATACCGGAATCAAGGGTCTCAATACCCAAAGATCCCAAAATAGACTACCGTGGATCGTTAACTAATCGACCAGGCCCTTGCCAGCTCGACTCGAGTAATTTCGCCACAGGATTTGAGCTTAGAGGTCACAGAAAGGTCGTTGGATACAAGCTTCCAAACGACGTCAGAACAGATACAGATATAGATACAGATACAGATACAGATACAGATAACAGATACAGATTTGGCATATGAACAGACAAGAGAACGAGTGTGATAAAGTACACCCTCGTCTCAAACAAAATAAACAGATAGTTCAGTCGTTCATATCACAGACTGCATGTACAGAAACCGAGTTAAACAACAAGTGATGGGAGTGGTACACTTACCTATTAAGGCAAAATAATGTCCAGAATATCTTTCCGGGTAACACTCTCAATCACCGATGAACCCTAAGGTTAATCAAGAGAAAATATTACAGTTCCTCCAACAAGAGTCAGGTGAATTGAAGACAATTCAAATACCACTAGTACAAAGTATAAATATGATTTTGGAAGTGAAAAGAGTACATTTAAACCGAAGGACATGAGTAAAATATTTGGAAACTTATGCTCACTCGAAAAACTTTGAAATATCCATTTGAGTCAAAGAAAGGAAGAAAACGTATTTTTTTTAGTCGTAAATGTCTTTTTTCCAAGTGCACAAGTTTCCGTGTGAGGCCCCAATCAGTTCGTAAGTTGATATTAGGGTTATTCATTATTTCGGTGTGGTGAAGTTAGGGTTAGGGCTAAGGAGGAAACCCTAATCTCGGTTAAGATTGAAAACCCTAGTTTATGTATTAGTTTGAAATGGTTAGCAAACTCTAGATTAGCAAACCTCTAGTGTTACAATTTATTAGAAAGCTTAAGTGGAGTTTTAGTTATCGCCCGCCTTTTTCTACATTTTCTTTATTCGAAAATTCCCCAGATAATTTTTATTGAGTAAATATAGTTTTTAGATGATTTTTCTAGTATCGGTTAGTTTTTGAGAAATTAAGAACATATATCGGACGTGGGACCCACTAGCGCGGAAAGTTCGGTAAAATTCGGCCAATTAGGTTAAGTTTTGGATACTGGGTTTAATTTACCGGGTGTTATGAGATAATTAAAGGTTGTTATATGGATGAGAGTGGAGAGAGACAAAAGGATATGTATGTATTAAATAGGGTGACAAGTGTCACCATATGATTAAATCTTACAATTTGACTACTATTTACCTTTTTACTAATTGACCAAATAAACCCAAAATTACCAAAATCATCTTCATTTTTAGCTCCTTATAGCCGGCCACTCTCCAAGGAGAAAGAAGAAAAACCTCTTCACTTTCTTAGCTTCAATCTTGCTCAATCTTCGATTTCAACCGATTAAATTCGAAAACTCTCCATTAAAATCCTTCTCTTAGTAGTTGTGAGGTGACTAGTGAAGTTGTTTGGAAGCTTAAGGTGCTAAGTGGTCTCTTTTCTTGTGTTGATAAGGTGAGTGACTATGGAACCCCTCTCCTCTATCTAATGATGTTAAATTAATGACTTGTGGTTGTTATAAGTGTGATTTGGTGGATTATTTCTTGAATTTAGTTAAGATTGATAAAGTTTTCTATTTATTTGGGATTTTTCTGTTTGCATATGATTAATATTATGTGGTCATGTATGATGGTTGGAAATGATTGAGAATGAAGCTAGTTGGTGTGAATGGTAGTTAATTGCAGCAAATTTCTGGTTTGGAAGATAAATTGACAAGTTAGGGTTTTTATGAAGAACATTCTACCTGGTTTTGTAGCTCCTAGTTAGTAGCCGAATTGGCCTTGGCTTAAAACATAAAAGTTGTAGGGAATGACATTTTAGAGGTGCCTAGAAAATTTCAGGTCAATCGGAGTATCGTAGCTTGAGAAAAGATGGAATTACCCTTGCTGCCCTGGTTTTACCCGAAATTGAGAATTGCTTCTGTAATTGGTTATTTTGGTTGGGAATGCTTCCTAATTGGTTGTTGAGGTCTTCTGATTAATTGTATCCCTGTTTCTTAGCTTTCATATGGCTTTGGAATTTCTGGATTTGGACTTAGGTAGCCTGATTTATGATGCTTGCACCAGAATGCGTTCTGTGAATCTGTTTTTGAGGTTCTGTTGTAGTATCTTGCATTTTTTACCTGGTTACACTCGAAACTGGCCTGAGTGACCTTCTGTAACATTGTAGCCCTATCTCTTAGCTTCGAAACGGTATATCTTGCACCTCCATCCGATAATCGTAGTGCCAATGGTACCGAAACCGCAAAATGATGTCAAAAACTGTTTTTATGGTTTAGAACTTAACTTTCATTTCCGGACTTTTTCCGAACAGGAAATTTAAAACGGGACTGACCCGAACAGGAAAATTTAAACGGGACTGACTCGAACAGAAAATTTAAAATGGGACTGACCCGAACAAGACATTTAAAACGGGACTGACCCGAACAAAAATTTAAACATGGGACTGACCCGAATAAAATTTAAATCATGGGACTGACCCGAACAAACTTTTAAATCATAGGACTGACCCGAACAAAATTGAAATCATGGGACTGACCCGACAAATTTAAATCATGGGACTGACCCGAACAAAATTTAAATCATGGGACTGACCCGAACAAAATTGAAATCATGGGACTGACCCGGGAACAAAATTTAAATCATGACTGGGAATGACTCGAACAAACTTTTAAATCATGGGACTAACCCGAACAGAATTTAAATCATGGGACTGACCCGGACAGAATTTAAATCATGGGACTGACCCGAACAAGGAATTAATCATGAAACGCACACTAGTGGGACTGACCCACGTCTAGTGGCAGTGTAAATGAAATGCTCACTAGTGGGACTGACCCAACGGCTAGTGGCAGTGTAAATGAAATGCTCACTAGTAGGACTGACCCAACGGCTAGTGGCGGTGCAAAAGAAATGCTCAATGCTCACTAGTGGGACTGACCCAACGGCTAATGGCGGTGCAAAAGATATGCTCACTAGTGGGACTAACCCAACGGCTAGTGGCGGTGCAAAAGAAATGCTCACTAGTGGGACTGACCCAACGGCTAGTGGCGGTGCAAAAGAAATGCTCACTAGTGGGACTGACCCAACGGCTAGTGGCAATGTAAATGAGAGGCTCACTAGTGGGACTGACCTAACGGCTAGTGGCGGTGCAAAATGAAATGTTCACTAATGGGGCTGACCCAACGGCTAGTGGCGGTGCAAAATGAAATGCTCACTAGTGGGACTGACCCAACGGCTAGTGGCAATGCAAATGAAAATGCTCACTAGTGGGACTGACCCAACGACTAGTGGCAATGTAAATGAAATGCCTCACTAGTGGGACTGACCCAACGGTTAGTGGCAGTGCAAAATGAAATGCTCACTAGTGGGACTGACCCAACGGCTTGTGGCAATGTAAATGAAAGGCTCACTAGTGGGACTGACCCAACGGCTAGTGGCAGTGCAAAATGAAATGCTCACTAGTGGGACTGACCCAACGGCTAGTGGCAATAAAGAAATGCTGGTATGTATGAAGAAACTGTATAAGACTTGCTTGAAAAATTATCCAAAGATTTGCCCCAGTGTGATGTGTTGGTCAGTGGGATTAAACCCGAGCCTGCCTTAGTTGGTGGTACAAAATTCAAGCCCAACGTGGCGTTTGTGATGTTGGTGGCACAAAATTCAGACCCAACGGGATGTTGGCGGCACAAAGTCCAGGCCCAACGGGATGTTGGCAGCACAAAGTCCAGGCCCAACGTGACTTTTGTGAAGTTGGCTGCATAAAAACCAGGCCCAACGGGATGTTGGCTGTAACAGCCCCACTTTCCCCTAAGGCGAACCAAAGGGGTGAGCGGACTGCCTGCCCAGCTCTCGCCAGGACTCACGATGCAGACTAGCACTATCTATAGCGATCCGGAACTTACGAACGAGCGCAAACGAGTCAAAATGGTAAAATAACCCAAAATTTAAAAAAAAATGAAATCCGAATTCGGCCATGAATAGTGACCGACCCGTCAGAACCCAACCGAAATAGCCAACAAACATTCACATCTGAACTTTAGCGTCTACAAATCAAAATGACATACAAAAGTTTTCAAAAGTTAATATATACACACGGTTTGCCAAATCAAAAGAGAAAACGCCCCAAAAGTACACTTAGGGTTTTAATGCATGAACTATACAAAAGATATGTTCAACTAGCTCAATTTGGCAGCCATTTGTCAAATCCAGACCAAAAGGGTTTAGTTTCCTGTAAGGAAAACAAAAGGAACGGAAAGGTGTGAGCTTGCGCTCAATGAGGTACCAAACAGATAGCATTAAAATCATGGCATTTCACATTTAACAAATCAGATACACATGTCAGATGTAAAGCAAAGGAACCAATGATTCAAATCAGAAGGATACGGGTGGCTCTCAGGAGCCAAATTTCCAGCGCAATACTTGATCCAAACCGGTTGACTCTCCGTCAACGTATATAGAACCAATGCGTCCGTAGACCCCTCTTATCACCGAATTCCGTCCACCAAACACCCCTTTACCGGGCCCGCTCACCTCAAACGAACAAAATGGTAATACTCGAGTATACCCGGAATCAAGGGTCTCAATACCCAAAATCCCCGAACAGACTACCGTGGTTCGTTATCTAATCGTCCAGGCCCTTGCCGGCCCGACTCGAATAACTTAGCCACAGGATTGAGCTCATAGGTCATAGAAATCCGAACAGATGCAGACACAGATAACAGATTCAAATTTTGCATAGTAACTTGGCATATGAACAGACTAGAGAACGAGTGTGATAAAGTACACCCTCGTCTCGAACAAATAAACAGATTGCAGAGCAGAAATCAAGTTAAATAGCAATGGAGGGGAGTGGTACACTCACCGGCTCAACTTCAAAAGTTTTCACTTCAGATTGGCCTTAATCGCCAAGAAATCCTAAAATAATCAAAATAAACCAATTGAAGGTTTTACTTCCAGAATCGAGTAAACAGAATGCACATGTGAGGCTCGACTACTAGTCGTATGCCCCGCCAAATAGTTACTAATGCAAGGGTGCAAAACATGATTTTCTTAGAAACGAAAAGGTAACATGAAGACTTAGGCACAAACAACCCAAAAGCCTTTCATTTCCATCAAAAGGCAAATCTACTTAAAGGAACCAAACGGCCTAGAAAATCGGGCAGCACCGTCCCTAAAATTCTTACTTTTCCAGCCATTTAGGCTTCATGATTTCCTCAAATCAGCCCCAACATTTCACACCAAAGGTCATCTCATTTCCCAAAAGCCGTACAGGGCTCAAAGTGGTACAAGTACAAAAGTTAGCTAGGAAACAACCAAAATGAAAGCAAGCCCTAAGAGAGACTCGACGACGAGTCATAAAACAATGCTGAACACAACCCCAATAGGGTCTCATATGCATAAATAAGCATGATAGCAAACCAGAAATTAGAAATAGCATTAGTCTTGGCCCCAAATAGAAAAACTGTTTTGCCCTTATTTTGCGGTAATGGCGTCAAATTCACTACGATTATCGGATGGGGGTGTAAGACCCACCGTTTCGAAGCCAAGAAACAGAGCTACAACAATGTAGAAGGTCACTCAATCCAGTTCCTAACACAACTAGGTCAAATATGCAAAATACTATACCAGAATTCCCAAAACAGGTTTGCAAATCACACAAAACTGTAATTACTATAACTCAGTCTATACAAGTCTAAATGCCGAAATTCCAAAGGCATAAGATAGCTAAGACATCCAGTAACATTTCATCAGAAGACACCAACTTCAAAATCCAAACCAAATCCAGTCAAAATAGGCAATTACTATCGCAGTTCCGCACATTCTGTAGTAAAAACGGCATAACTCTCTCTATACTACTCCAAATGCCCTGAAATTTTTCAGGCACTTCATACTCACCAATACCTACAACTTTCATGTTTTGAGCAAAGTCCAATTCGGCCTCTAGCTATGACCTAAAATTTCGGACAGAATAGGGGTTCATGAACCCTAACTTTTCACAATTCACTTCAAATCCAAAATTGGTTGCATTTATCAACAATTCACACCCACTAGAGTCAAAGCCCCTTATTACCAACCATCAAAACAACCATACCATCAAAATCATATGAAACCAGAAAATTCATCATAAAATGGAAAACTTCACTAAATCAAGCCAAACCAAGAAATAAATCATATATTCCAACACTCAAGCCACTTCTAAGCATACTATAACCATCATTAGGTGTAGTAGAGGTTCAAGCATCACTTACCAAGTATCAAGAGATGTAGAGAGGTGTTGGCCACCTTAGAGCTTCAAACAAACTTCACTAATACCCTTACTATCACTAGAAGAAAGGTTTTTATGGAGTAGAATCTAATCTAGGCTTTTGTTTGTAGAAGATTGAAGCATATGGAAGCTTGAAAGTTGAAGAATTTTCTTCCTTCTTGCAAGTGAGAGGTTCGGCCACAATGAGAAGAAAAATGGTGAATTTTGTGATTTTTTTGAGATATATAATCCTTTGGTCAAAAAAGTCAAAAATGTGAATAGTATTTCTTAAGTCAACTCCAATGATCTTGTGACACTTGTCACTATCATAAATGCATTTCTATCCTTTCTTTTCTCTCTCTCATCAATCAAATCTCACTCTCTACTTATCTCTTAACACCCGATAAATTTTTCACAGTATCCGAAACTTAACCTTATTGGCCGAATTTTTACGAACTTTTCGCACTAGTGGGTCCCACATCCAATAGATAATCTTAATTTTCTAAAAATTCACCAATGCTAGAAAAACATCTAAAAACTATAATTGCTCATAAAATTTCCCCAAGAAAATATTTCTAGCCAGAAAATGCAGAAAACATGCCATTAAAGGGGATAAACCCTAGGAAAATTATTAAGAGGAATTTACGGGTTCTCACATTGGCAGCACAAAGTCCAGGCCCAACATGATGTTGGCGGCACAAAGTCCAGGCCCAACGTGACTTTTGTGATGTTGGCGGCACAAAATCGAGGCCCAACGGGATGTTGGCGGCACAAAGTCCAAGCCCAACGTGATGTTTCAAAAAACAAGAAATTAAATTTGATTTGTCAAGAAACAAGAAATTAAACTTGATTTTTTTTGATTTTTGACTTTTTTGATTTTTTTTGATTTTTTTTTTGATCTTTTGATTTTTGCTTTTTGATTTTTTTTTTGTTCGAGAGAATCTTTTCAAAAATGATTTGCCCCAGTGTAGGGCCCTTTTTCCTTCTTCTTTCTTCTCTTTTTTCGGTAACGGCCTTCCACATCATTAGCTGCTTCTTCATCGATTTCAGCCATGAATTCCTGCACAGGGGGCTTACCAAAGTACAACATGCACTTAAAATTTCTTATTTTATTGATGCACCTACTACTCATGTGAAAAGCAGCATGATTGATTCAAACATATCTTGCTCGACTCTTGGATGAAATCCTCAAATGTGTTACAAAATCTGCCCCAGTGTGGGCTCCTTTGATTGTAAAATTTTGTTCAGATGATTCCCAATTTATTTGAACAAAGAGAAACCGCACTTTCTAAACTTAGAAAATAATCATATATACAATGTGAAGAAATTTAAACGTCGAGTTTGAACTCATGCAGAAATTTCATGATGAATCCCTTAGAGTAACACCAAATTCAAGAAGATTTCTTCCTCACTTTTAGCATCGGTGCTTAGGGTAACGGGTCACCACTTCTTGCTGGCTCATCTTTCAGGACCAATCAAGTGGGCGTTATTTCTAATTTGGAAGTGGCTAAAGGAAATGGGAGGTCAAGATTTGTCTTATTTTTGTGCCCATTCGATATCACATCCTAGTGAAAGCAAATAGTTTGTCACCCTTATTTCTTAAGAAAACTTAGTCAACACATAAGCTTTGTAAGCTTGTAACAGAGGGGTAAAAACGATACCAAAACATGCGGAAACAGGTTATATGAGTGACAGGTAGATTTCTAAGGAGCGTAACCCTTGCTTTGAGTTGTCATGAGGGATAAGTCAGCGATGGACTTTATGAGCTTGTAATGCAGCTGGAAAACGATAGTTAAAAAAAAAAATTTCGAGGGTATTGCACCGAGGATCGCATTTTTTTCAAAATTGTTTCTCATTTCATACTCAAAGATCTCGGACTTTGTTTGCATTTTTCTCATTATTTACCAGGGACTTCAGCGTCGAATTTTTTTTTTTCGACCTGGTGGGTTTTCACATGGTGAGCAGTGTCAACCCCATACCCAAGCAATTAAGAAATACAGCTAAAATTTTCCGGCATCAGAAATTTTCTTGACAGGGCCATTGCAAAGAATAGAAGTCAGGACTTTCGGCTTTTGTAATGGGGTCTGGTGGGGTGTTTAGAAAAGTTGAGACTTGAAGGCAGATTTCAAAAGTGGTTTAAGTAATCTGAGATCGCATTGTTGCGCCAACCCTATTTTAGGGTTAAATCAAAACTTGCCCCAGTTCATTCTCCATTGAGGCTTTTTCTTTCATTTTCCTCCTTTTCTTTTCTTTCTTTCTCTCTTTTCTGGCCTTCGGTCATTTCATTCACCGAGGTTTTCTTTTCTTTCATTTTCTTTTCTTTCGGCCTTCCTTCAAAAATTAAATTTGCCCCAGTTTGGGGTTTTTCTTTTTCCTTCTTTTTCAAAACTCAATTTACCCCAATGTGGGGTTTGCGATTCTCAGGGGTTGTCAAACGAAATAGTTTATTTTGAAAGTTCAAAAGGGATAACTAGCGATAAAATATTTGATTGGAAAGGAAGACGGCCTGGCTTTCGTTCCATTCCTCACATTGACCCTAAAAGGAAACGTTCATTAATGTGAAATTTCTTGCATGTATCTGAATTAATTGACCGAGGAAGACTCTTGTTTATCCATATCTATGAAACATAAGTGATCCGCCGGACAAAACTCGTCATTGTTCTCTTTTCTTTTCCTTTTTTTCAAAATTGAAACCCAGGTAGAATCAAATTTCCCCAATTCGCGGTTCCCTTTCCCTTTTTTTTTTTAAATTTAGCATTTTTTCTTGCAAAATTCCCCAATGTGGGGTGCGATCATAAGTGCATTCGAAAAGAACCACCCATTTTAGCTCAAATAAGGATGCAAGGGATAAATAGTGTTTAGGTTGTAGAAACGATGGCCAAAGCATCATTCTTACGCCTCATGACAACCAAAGTAAACGAATTGCTCGTTGAGAATCCATTCCCTTTTGATATTTGAAAATTTTCCAATGTGGGGTAATGATCATTAGGGCTCTTATTTGAAACGAAATTATTCTTTTAAGGCTCAAATGGGAGAGCAAATGATAAAAATCTGTATAGATAGAGAAATGAACGCTTGAAGTATCATTCCAAATTTTCCAAACAAATAAGAATAATGCATATTTTTGCTTTCACTTAGATGTGGATTGAATCTGATTAGACACAGTGAACATTTTCAAGCAAAAATTGCCCCAATTTGCAATTTATTAATCAATGTGACTGATTTTTCTTTGAGATTAATAGAAGTGGGAAAAAATAATGAATTGTACAGTGGAGGAGAAAAGGGTATCTCATTTGGCCTTTTGAGTGACCTCTTTTAAATCCGAGGATCACCAATTTAGTGTGAATTTTCAGGCAAGAGGTTGAAAAATCTCAATTTGAGCTTATTTCTTAAAATTCATCATGAAATCTCTTAATGAGCTCAATAAAGAATGTACACGAGTATATATAAAACAAATAATTGTCTGAATAAAAGCTTTATTATTGCCAATGTTTGAAAAATTTTAAAAGCAATACATATGAGAAAAATTCTAAAGAATTCCTTTACACATGTATACACACTATTCTCTCTTAATAGGCCCCTTTTTTCCTTTGAGCAATGAAATCTCTTAGATGTTTTGCACGAGCGCTTTCAGATGAATTTTCAAATTTACATTGTAGGGCCTGCCCAAGAATCAAGCAATACTTGTAATTTTCAGGATTCATTAGACAAAATCGTTATCAAATATAGAAAGAATATTTTTACTTCATTGAAATCTCTTTTATAAATGCAGGGGAGGGGGAAAAATAAAAGAACAAAATACCCAGAGTTAGTAAGCAAAATTTCAAAATTGGTATGCATGTCTTATGGGGGAGCCCTTTTATGCCAACGATAGGCCTATCATGAAAATGCAATCCTCTAGGGTAGGCACTATACAATACCTGATGGATCCGATCAACTTATTGAGTGAAAAATAATTTGAAAATTTTGGTCAATTGGAGTGGCGAGAGACATTTGTCAAAATGAGGACAACGTCCGAATGGATTGATCACTTTGACCGATACAAGAATTTGCAAAACGCACCGGTTTGACCTTGACGAACTTCCTATCAGAGAGATTGAAATTCGTTGACAAATTTTCTCAGTGAAGCATGGGTCAAAACCCCAATCGACCAAATGGCTAGATGCAATGGATGATTTTTCAAAATCGACTAGGTTTCCCAATTTGAAATTCGACATTGAAATCCTAATTGGTCAAATGGGTTGAATGAAATTGACAATTTATTTACAATCGACCAGATTACCCTAAAAAGGGTAAACTAGTCAAATGAATTAGATGAAATTGATAATTTATTCAAAGTTGACCGGATTGCCCTAAAAATGGTAAACTGGTCAAAGGAATGAAATGGATGATTTATTCAAAATTGACTATGTTGTCCTAAAATGAATGAATTGGCCAAATAAATTGAATGAATTTGATGGATAATTTGATCAAATGAATTGAATGGAAATGATGGTTTATTGAATTGTCTACCTATTGGTAGTTTCAAAAAAAAATCATTGCGATGCATTAGTCTATGAATCTTCTAAAATCAAGATTTGGCCTCAATATGTTTATCGTCTCAACAAAGAAGGACCATTTGTAAATTTCTTCAAATTAATGTCCTTTCCGCAAGGGATTTTTACCAGTTTTTTATAAATGGCCAAAAAATGATTGTTAGATGTTCATATTCTAATGTGCAAAATTTTTTCTACGATTATGGAAGAAGATCGGATCCTACCTTACCTTGTGCACTACCCCTTTGGAAGGTACAAGAAACATAAATATGCAAGTCTCATTGGACTACATGTCCGAGACATAAGGTGGTTTATTCCTATCGTGGGATCCCCTAAATGGCATTCCCTTCTACGGTTTATGCATGATGCCATTTTATCAAAACAATAAAATATACAATTTAAACGATATCATGACCTAAAGGGACCCTTTATACGCCAGGGTGGGCCTAGAATAATATGATATTATTAATTTATGAATGAAATACACCCAAAATTTTTAAACGTGCAATAGCCTATTTACAAGAGTAGGTTCTAAAAGGAGATCATGCCAGACCTCTTATTTCCCAACGTTTGTGAATGTAAAAGACAAGAAACAAAGAAAGTTAGTTCAACATATGACACGTTGTGGCAATCAAATAATAAATATAGAAAGCAAAAATAAGGAAAGAGGGTTGGAATCCCTCCCCTCGTGCCTAGTATCCCTAATTCAAGATAAGGTCGACTCTACCCTAGGCAATTCTATTATGGATGCATGAGGTTTGGTTCACTAATGCATCTAGACTCGATAAGGCTTCGGCTCCCAAGCCTTCAGACCTAAAGGTGAAGGGTCATCACTCCCAAGGCCTTCGGTCGGTGGCTCGAGTGATCCCTTATGCATCGCTATGGGTGCAGTGCACACCATCTGCCTACCTAAGGAAATCAATCCTAATCCTACAGGGAGATGTGGGATAGCACCCACAAGAAAGAAAAAAAGGGATAAATAAAACTATGCATGCACGTATAAGGTGCTTTTCTTTTGAGGGGAGGGATCGAGAACCAACGCGAGGCTCTAGGGTAATATCCCCCTACTCAAATGCAATGCAAAGCACGGAATCACATAAATAAACCATCCATCCATCCAAACAATCGTACGCCAATAGTGAGGGAGTGAGTTGATACGCGCGAAATGCAAAAATCCTCAAAAGGCAAAATGCAACCCTAAACATCCAAATGCAATACATGAAAAGGGTAGAAAAGGATAAGAATAACTAAATCAAGTGCTCGGACCCACTTAGGAAGTCCCCAGTGGAGTCGCCAAGCTGTCGCGCCCCATTTTTTAATAAAAATAAGAATAATATAAGTGAGTGAGATATGGTTTGAAAAATAGTGATGTGTGTGAAAAGAAAAAGGCCATGGGACTTTGAAATGCGACGGTTTGGCCAATAGTAATCTAAAAAGTTTTGATGAGAGTGTAGGAGTCGCCACTTGGTATTGAGTTAGGGTGTACCAAGTCACCCAAAAAATGTGGATTTAAATGTAAAACCTTTTTAGATTGACTCCAAAATCTACGATAAATCAGAGAAAAAATGGTTCGGGGGTCGCAGTTGAAGAGAGGGAAGGCAAAGACAATGTCTAAGGCACCCTCTCAACCTAGCCTAAGCTAGTTGCATGATTTAATCATGATTTTCCTAATTTCTAACCAAAAGATGTATCGCATTTGTATGTAACTAATATGAATGCAATCCTAAACCTAATGAGGAATCGAAAGGGACAAATATCTCTTAGAGGCTCGATTGGACTAAATCACATGAGTTGTGATAGCCAGGGATAAGCCTTCCAAGAGGTCACGAGTAATGCTAATGGAATGAATGTATGCAATGTGAAAACATGAACTTGTGTGAAGTGAAAAAAGTAATAATAAAAATAATAGCGTGTAGGTGGGAGTGTGCAAATGGGGGTGCAAGGTGAGGTATGTAAAGTGATAGTGTGAAGTGCATGTGTGCTCAGTGGTAGTATGTAAAGTGCTAGTGGTAGAGTGAGAATGTGTAAAATAAGAGTTGTGTGAAGTGAAAATGTGGAACAAGGGATAAAATATGAAGTAAAAGTGTAAAGTGATAGTGGATAAATAAAATGCATGAACCCTAGGGGAATGCAAGCAAGACGGGTATGGGGAGACCCTAAATCGTGACTTTTGCTTTTCCTTTTGGTTAGAAAAAGAATGAGCGTGCTAAGGCTATGTGTAGCCAAACTCGTCCATTCCCCTTACCAGAAGGGTGACTTCCTAACCTAATCAGGCAGATGACCCTAATACTAGAATGAAATGTAAAATCCTAAGATTGTGTTTCAAATGCGGAAAAAGGGGTAGAGGTTCATGCAAACATGTAAAAATGCTAAAAGAAAAATGCATGAAAATGTAGTAAAGGCATGCGAGTATGTACTAGCGAGAGGCGGCCCTATTGGATCTAGCATTGGACTAGCCCTTTACTAACGCTCTCTCACAAGCATTGGACTTGTGAGCGATTGGGAACAAGTAACCATGACTAGCATTGGACTAGCCACGGTTATATCGTACATTTGCATTCACCGTATACACCAGTAAATGGACATAGTTAAAGCAAGTAGGCACGTGAGCACGTAATTCACATAACACATAAGCATGCATATCTAGATGCAAAAACCTAAGAAAACGGTAACACATAGCACATAGTTTCACATAGCACATAACACATAAGCATGCTTATCTAGATGCAAAAGCCTAGGGAAAGCAATTAAACACATAGTACCTAAGCATGCAAATCACACAAGCGAATAAAAATCCTAACTATTACATTTGAGGGGGGCCTACTACAATCTAAAGGGGGAAATGAAAATAAATGAATAAAATAAATACCTAACTATTACAACTTGGCATTCAAGCCTTTCAAATGATCAAAACCAAGCTCGAAAATAAATTTTCAAAACTTGAAACAAATAAAACAAACAAATGAAATAAAACATTCAAGAGGCATGTAATTAAGCACATAAAGTCACATAAGCGCACATAGGAAGTCAAATAAGTAAAAATAAGGGATAGAATGTACCTCCCTTGAATTGGGGCCCCTAACAAAGTGAAATGACTTATTTGCCCTCCAAAATAAAAGAAAAGGGTCAAGGCATCACTTTAATTAACAAATAATCACATAACGATGAAATTGAACCATTAAAAGCATTTTAATAGCCAAACAGTCCATATTCACAAAATGGGGATCCAATTGAAAGGCAAAGGAAAGTTTGAAGGATCAATTTGATTAATCTTTCCAATTGCTTGGGCCGTAGTAGAATTCGACAAGAATCCAGGGGTTGGAATTCAACTATTGGAAGCTTTTCATGCAACCCATGCAATCCACGAAGGAAAACAAGATTCTGCAACACTTTCTATTAAGCTTCATGTGACAGCCCCACCTTCCCCTAAGGCGTACCAAAAGGGTTAGCGGACTGCCTGCCCAACTCTCGCCAGGACTACTAAAACGGTAAAACAGTAACTCAAGGCGTTCGGGAATCTACTAGCGCGCTTAACCAAGCCAACAATCAAGAAACGGAAAAATAAAAGTTAAAACATAACGTGAATAGTGACTACCACGTCACAATCCGTCAGGACCCAATCGAATACAAGTTTTTTACAACCCCTGAAAGGAATATATACAAGCCAAATAGAATACATTGAACATGAGTACACACAGACTGTTACAAACCACATTCGTGTTTACAAGCCAAAAGGAAGCATTTAAATCCAAGTACAATTAAGTTTCCAACTATTGAGGAGTTTACAAAATCTCACAACTAGCTCTACCCAACTCATTCTTCAAAATCAAAGTCCAAAAGGTAAATCCCTGTAAGGAAAACAAAATTCACGGAGTGAGCTTTCGCCCAATGAGGTACCGTCACGTAAATAGACCAGGATCACATAAACACAAGAATATTCAATCCAAATACGTACGTCCAGTAAGCAAAAGCAACAACACCCAAGTATAAGGAATAAAAGGATACAGATGGCTCTCAAGAGCCCTTTTCCTCTTTTGCCATGCTTGATCTCATCTCATTGACTCTTCGTCAATGTATACCAGGTAATCATGACCGTAGACTCCTCTTTACTCCAATTATCCGTCCACCTCACTTTCCCCTTACCGGGCCGGAACACCAAACAGTACAGAGTTGGTATTACTCGAGTATACCGGAATCAAGGGTCTCATACCCAAAGATTCCCAAATACAGTCCCCATGGCTTGTCAAATGTCCCCGACCAAGTCCTTACTGGCTCGAGTCCATTGACTTCCAATGAGGTAGAGCTCAGAGTGAACAGTAAAGATTGGTATCCAATCGACACCAAATCAAGTACAGTCAAGAGTATTCAAGTGATACAAGTACAGTCAAGTAAGCCTAATATAATAACCAGTCAAGAAGGCCAGAGAGTACGAGAGTGGTAAAGTACACCCTCGCCTCACCTAGCTCAAACAATCATCTCAACTAGTCCAAATCACAGAATTCAAGTACAAGAAAGCCACGGAATAACAAACATGTGAGTAGTACACTCACCAAGTTCAACAAAGAAATTTCACAAGTTTTCGCCCGACGTGAGCCTCGGATCACCGGCACGCCCTATAACAATCAAGAAAGTACAATGAAAACTCAAACACAAGTCGAATACCTTTTTCTAGGAACTATTAAGGCAAGACCCAAATATAGCTTGGAAATGAAAAATACATAACATTTAGGGTTAAAAGTAGAAATAAACCCTAAGATTATTCATTTCTATCAAATCTCAACCCAACTCATAAGAATCCAATACCCTAGACACTTGGACAGCATTTCCCCTAAAATTTCAGCTTTTCCAACCTACAAGACAACCAATAAAAGCCATCCAACACAACCACAAGCACCCAAACAATATATAAGCCATTCAATAAGCGTCATTAGGGTCACAATACCCTTCAATTATAGCCAATTAGAAGTTCAACAATCAACTATAGAAAACCCCCAATTTGAAACCCTAAATCTGAAATTTTCCGCACAGGCGGAAATTTTCCGCAATTAACCACAATTAACGCACAAGAGAGCTATTTAATACCATTTAGAACCATCAATTCAAGCTCAATCATATCCATCATAGGAAAACAGAAAAATTCCAGAAAAAAATCAGAAAATTAGGAAACTTCACTCCAATCCACCAAATCTTCCGTAAAATCGCGTAAATAGCTACTATAAGGCACCAATTGGCCAAAATTAATAACAAAAGATGAGTTCCAAGCAAGATACCTTAGTTCTTCAAGAAAGGTTGTAGCTTGTGAGGTTTTCTTCCAAAACAACACCACTAAGTTCTTCAAACACTCTTAGCAAGGCGATTTTATGGACTAATTCAAGAAATAAACGGTTAGTTTTCAAGATTTGGCAAGGATTTGAAGATGAAAGGTTGAAGAATTTTTCTCCTTTGCTCCCAAGAAGTTTCGGCCTAGACAAGGCTGAAATGAAGATGATTTGGTCAACATTAGCCTTTTAGTAAAGTTAGGGAAAGTTAGGCCAAAAGTTAGGCAAGTCTAAGCCAACCACAATTGGACACTTGGCACCTTGTTTGTTGCTAGAAGTCATTTATTGTCCCCTCATGGTTAATCCATCTAGGTAACCTCCAACTATCTTCTAATACCTAGTAATAAAATCCCTTTACGCAAAACTGTAACCTAATGGGCCGAATTTCTCTCACTTAATACACTAGCGGGTCCCACGTCCAAAATACATTCCTAATTTCTCACGAACTACCTTATACTGGAGAATGATTTAAAAACTATATTTACGGATAAAATGTTGATAAAAGTAATATAATAAAGAAAATAAAAAAAACGGTTGCACAGGAATAAAATAATAAATTTTTTTTTTCTGGGTTCTCACACTTCAACTACCGAAACAAAACCTGCTGCTCCTTGTTTTCAAATGCAGATTTCAAATCCGAACCCACAGCTTTAAACTAGGCAACAAAACTACATAATCACCACCATCCAAACATGCAGAAAACTTAGAAAGATATCATGCCAAAATTCTGGAAAAACATGCAAAAATTGTTCGGCAACTTGGTTGTTTATTTTTCCAGCAAGTATTCGAACATGATTCAAGTGTTTTAGACCCAAACATTCAAACTCAACTCACTCATGCAATTTTCTCTCATCAAGTAGGTAATGAGACCCACTTGGTGGGCTGTTACGGGAAAGGAGACAGCAAAACAGGAGCATGAAATGTAACTTTTCTCATTTCAAACAAGAATTCCAGATTTCCATTTTAACAACATCCAATGATAAAGCATTGTATGGGCAAGATTAAGGCAAATAAAGATGACTTAAAGCTCAATGTTATAGCTTTCTACCCGTGTTGTTAATTATCATCCAAATGCAATGGTTTCTCCACGGGAAATCCAATAATGAAACTGAACATAAAATGCAGCAAAGGAACCTGCTTGGAGCGGCTAACGTTTCAGCATTTACATGGTAATATCTACTG
Organism: Coffea eugenioides; assembly: GCF_003713205.1. Taxonomy (NCBI): domain Eukaryota; kingdom Viridiplantae; phylum Streptophyta; class Magnoliopsida; order Gentianales; family Rubiaceae; genus Coffea; species Coffea eugenioides. The sequence goes on along the minus strand of NW_020864331.1, from coordinate 5,289 downwards.
CTATAACAAACCAGAAACTTGCAAGAAACAACAAAAGAAAGTTTGAAACAAAGCTAAGCATTCTATACAACCGACATTTCACAAAGCTGATCATGCAAACCAGGAGAACTATAGCAGAGAGGGTCCAACGGCATGCATTTTCAACAAAAAATTTCAGGCAATCTGACCGAAACTTTCTAAAAGCTACAGAAATTCATACCTATCAAACGTTCGAGCCTGTTTTCTATAGCTTTGGATCAAAACACGTAACCCCAACATCAAACATTCCATGGCTCTAAGCTACCCATTCCAGATTCATACACAAAAAGAAACAAAGGCAAGGTCATGAACTCCCACCAATGACTGAGTTTCATTATCAACTAAATACATCAACAACAAAACATCAAAAGCTTGGACGGACACAAGATCATGAAGCCCAAAACCTAAACACAACCCATCGTTTTAATCATATGCAAATATGGTAAAAGCTTTAAGCCAAACAACACAGCAAAAGGGCAAGAAGATGCGGCGATCAATATGGCGAAAATCTGTTATATATTTGACCTTATATATTGGGAAAGACAGCTCGAAAATTACCTCAGCTACCCCAGGATTTGTTACCAAATCCGCCGTTGGCAATAACGCTTGTCCGGCAGTGGCAGCGGGGAGAAGTTGAGGTGGTGGAATCGGCGGCAGTAGAACGATAGCAGCAACAGCAACGGCGTTTTCCCTTTTTCTTTACCCCAAAAGACTTCCTCCTGCCCGAACTTTTCCTTTTCACTCTAGTTCCTTCTGGTTTTCTCTCCACAGTTTCTTTCCTCCTCAAAGCTGCGTTCTTTCTTTTTCCTAACCCTAGCCGCTACTAGATCCTCCTCCCCCCTCAAATCTCCCTCAGTCGTCACCTCTCACTGTTTTTTCCTCTCAGCCCTTACACACTCCTCAACCCTTTCCAGCCGTCAGGTCCCCTCTCTCATTTTCCAGATTTTTTTTGCTCCCTCCGTCGCTCTCTCTCACTCTATCTCTCACACTAGCTCTCTATTGCTTTCTCCCTCCGTTGTTTTTCTTTTTCTCCGCTGTCGCCCTCTATCTCCGTCCCCCTTGAAACCTTAGCTTTCCCAGCTTTTTATATGGAACCTTATCACCGAAACCTAGCATCTAAGGCACAGGAATAAACTCCCTTCTTTTGCATTATTTACAACCTTAGATCCTCATGGTTTTTTGATAAACCTTGGATCAAGCCAAGTGGTTTGTTGTTGGAATGATCAGACGGAGGAGAGAAATGAGTGAAAAAAAAATGGAGCTGAAATTTTGCAGATGCGTTTTTGCGGAAGAAATTGAGGAAAGGCTTGGATCGTGTGCATCTCAGGGTGCATGAGCTTGGTTTTCTTTTTTTCCTTTTTTCTTTTTCCTTTTCTTTTTTTCTAAAATTTAGTGTAAAATGCTCTTAAATCGATTAAAATAAAATGAGAGACATGAAACATAATCAAAATAAAATAAAATAAAAACCTAAAATTGAATCAAATAAGTCTAAAAATCAAAATTTGGTGTCTACACTTTGAAAATGGTTCCCGCACGAAAATTTTTCAAAAGGCTAGGAATTACCGAATTTAGGGGAATTCTTGGAAAAATCATAACTCACTCTCTGAATGTCCAAAATTGGAAAATTTGGTACCGTTGGAAACTAATTCTAAAGTACTAAAAGTTCCTAGAAGACACCTTTCCATAATTCCAAACGAAAGATATTCAAAATTTAGCTGAAAGTGGCTGTTTTGGAATGCCAAGACGGATTTGGGTTGATTTTCGGCAAAGTTTGGAAATTCGGCAAAATTCACACAATGCGAACTAGCCTCTGAAGTTTGGAACTCCATTAGAGTTACAATCAAAGTTTTCAACGCAACAAGCAGAATAAGAATTGGAGTTTTGAGCACCAAGATATAGTGGCTCAAAGTCACTGAAATTTCCTCCACAAATAGGAGTTTTCTAGGTTTAAAGCTTGAGTTTTGGTACTTTAGTTGAGCATCTAAATGAACTTGGAATGGCACCAAAGTTAGCAGTATTACACTACCATATGAGGGCTATTCCTCTATAAATTTTCATGCAAAAACTCGCACGTGAAATCAGTTAACAAAACCATTGAAGTTTCAAGAATTTCCAAGGCAAATCTGCCTTGTACTTTTGTTTTCCTTTTCTCAAACATTTGGCCAATGAAAATTCCTCAAACATGATTCATTTATGAGGACAAGGTCTAGAAACATCCAAAATACATTTGATAGGTGATTAACACCAAGGATTTCGAATAATAACAAGTTCCAAATCAAGATTAGCTATAGATCAATCCAGAATTAGGGTTTTCTTTCACGAAGACAGTTCTAAAATTCGGCCACATCTCACTCAATTCAACTCGGAATTGAGCATGTCGGTGGCGTTGAAAACTACATTCATAAAGGTACAATTTCTTAGAAGGAATCATTTTAAAATTCTGTTCCCAACTAGCTCATATTTGAGCATCAAGTCGCAGCTCAGAACAGAGCTTTCAATACAGACGAGAAACAGATTAGGCAATTTTACAAGGTTGGTACGGCTCACTCAGGTGGAATCAGGGCATGCATTTTATACCATTGAAAAACTGGAAATGTCTAGTTTCCAGTGCCGTGAACAGCACTCGATTTCGACCTCGGAATAAAAAGTTATGACCGAAACAAAAACACTACCAGAGCACTCTGGACACCCGTTTCCAGCTTTGGCAAATTTTCGAAATCTCAACATTCACTCATCCAAATCACGTAAATTTTTTAGGAAACTTTATACACAATCTATATTACACATTTACATCAAAAACAAGTCAATTGGACCACCAAAAACTGCACCAAAGTGCACGGCAATGGCAGGGGCAGAAACTGTAAAATTTTCCCTTTCACTTCCTTTGAGCTATCTTTCACAACACCACTTATTTTCACTAGATTAAGCATTAATTCAACATAATTAACATCAAATCCCATCGAATCAGTTCATCAAGCCATAGTAGGATTTCATAGAACCCACACACAAAATTTCCAAGCATCCAAAGCTACCCATATGAATTTATAAAATCACAAGTGCAATATAACTTCCATAAATCAAGAATCAAGAGGTTGATCATTGTATACCTTCTTAGATGATCAAGGCAGAAATTTTCGGTCCAATGGAGCTCAAGAAAACCGTGCAAATGAAGCCTCTTTCCTAGCTTAAGATGATCACCAAGTGATTTGCAAGTTGTGGTAAAAATTTGAGGTGATTTGGACAAGAAATGAGCAAGAAAATGAAGAGCTTTTGGTCTTGTTTCTTCCTTGGGGGTGGCCGGCTGTCTTGAGTGAAGAGAGAGAGAGAGAGTTGTGCTGAAAATGAAGCTTCCTTGAGAAGCTTAAATGTATGGCCAAAAGCGTCCTAAAAGTCAACTAGGAATAGTGCGCGTTTACGCGCATTTCGTGCTCGATTTCTCTCGGGTTTGTTTCACTTGTGCACTAAACCTCTAATGCACTTCCATTCATATTATTATTATTCACTCTTAATAGTCTAAAAATAAAGGTCTAAAGTCCCTCAATGAATTGCGCACGCGAAAACGCGTATTTCCGATTTGTGCGCGACAAAGTGAATATTCCAAGAAATTCTTATAACGATAGTATTACTAACTAATAATTGAACATTTAAACATAAAAATACCTATTTCAAAACTAATGTACAAGTCTCCAATTTTCCAAACTTATTGCATTCTCGATTCGATTATTGTTTCCAAACGTGCATCCACTATTCACTCTAAACGAGTTTTCAAAAATAAATTTTCGAATCAAGGCATTTTTAAAATACTTGTAGGTCATAGTTCTATGCAATTAGGTCTAAAAAGGTTGAAATAAAATATTCGGAGTAAACGGGCAATTAAATATTTAAATAAGCCAGCAATAAGAATTTAAAATAAGAAAATTTGCGAGTCCTCACATCCTCTCCCCCTTAAGAGAATTTCGTCCTCGAAATTATACCTTGATTTGTGAACAGGTCTGGATATTTTTCTCGAATTGCTTTTTCAACTTCCCAGGTCGCTTCCTCTACCTCATGGTTCCTCCAAAGAACTTTTACCAAAGGAATCCGCTTGTTCCTTAGTTCTTTCACCTTACTATCTAGAAGTTTTATCGGTTTCTCCTCATAGGTCAATATCTCATCAATTTCAATACTTTCCAGTTGCAGAATGTGAGAAGGGTCTGGATGATATTTTTTAAACATAGACACGTGGAAAACGTTGAGAATCCGAGACAAACTCGGTAGCAATTCCAACTTATAGGCCACATTTCCTACACGTTGGATAACCTTATAAGGTCCTACAAATCTCGGTTGTAATTTCTTTCTTTTTTTAGACATTAAACTTGTTTTCAGAGGTGTAATCTTAAGAAATACTAGATCTCCAACCGCAAATTCTAAGTCCTTCCTCCGATTATCTGCATAACTCTTTTGACGACTTTGTGCGGTCTGAATCCTCTGGCGTACCAATTTCACTTTTTCATTTGCTTCTTCAATCCAAGGCACTGTGGTCGGGTCTAAAATTTTTCGTTCACCTACTTTCTCCCAACAAATCGAGGATCTACATTTCCGACCATAAAGTGCTTCATACGGAGCCATTTGAATAGAAGAGTGAAAACTATTATTATAGGCAAATTCCACCAGTGTTAAAAATTTACCCCAACTCTTCCCAAAATCCAAAACACAAGTCCTCAACATAAACTCAAGAGTTTGAATTGTCCTCTCAGACTGTCCATCGGTCTGGAGATGGTAAGTAGTACTAAAATTCAATTTAGTCCCCAACATTTCCTGCATCTTTTGCCAGAATCTCGAAACAAATCTTGGATCTTTATCTGATACAATACTTACCAGTATTCCATGCAACCTGATAATCTCATCCAGATACAACTTAGCCAACTTCTCCAATGGGTACTTCATGTTAATCGGCAGAAAATGAGCTGATTTGGTCAGTCGATTCACTATTACCCAAATAGCATCATGGCCTCTTTGTGTCCTTGGTAATCCTGATACAAAATCTATAGTGATGTTCTCCCATTTTCACTCAGGTATCTCCAAAGGTTGCAAAAATCCAGACGATTTCTGGTGTTCAGCTTTGACCTGTTGGCAAACTAAACAGGTCTGGACAAATTGAGCAATTTTTTTGTTCATGCTCTCCCACCAATACAGACTCTTCAAGTTTTGGTACATTTTATTCCCTCCAGGGTGTACCGTAAACTTCGATCGGTGTGCCTCTTCTAAGATTTTCTTCTTGAGTCCTTCATC